>NW_028270151.1:22142588-22293143 GCF_037043375.1 Chiloscyllium plagiosum | reverse complement strand
TTGAAATCATTGGGAATGGGAGGCATTCTGAGCAGGAAGGAAGATGGTCAATGAAAGCCAATTGTCTCAGTCCCAAGATATCACAGCAGAAGTTCTTCAGTGTAGTGTTCTTGGCCGAAACATCATCATTGCTACATCAAAGACCTTCCTTCCAAGATAAGGTCATACGTGGACAGGTTCGCTCATGGCTACCCCATTTGTGACTCCTCGGATACAGAAGCAGACCATGCCCAAATTAGTCAAGACCTGGATAACCTCCAGACTTGGATTGATGAGTGGCAAACAATACTTGGGCTACAATTTTCTTTACCGTCAGAGTCATTAGAATGTGGATTTTTCCACCACTTGGAGTGGCCGAGGCACGTAGAACAGATACATGGGGACATCTGGAGGAAAAAGGAATAGAAGAATGTGATGCCAGATTGAGATGACATAGATTGGGAGGTAGCTTATGTGGAACACAACCTGCTGGGCTGCTATACTGCATTGGTATAATTTTCTGTATAAACATAAAGGTAGATTATTGATGTGCTTCTACCAAATACTGTGCACTGATGCAGCCATTTTCAATGTGTATATGTGTACTCTATGCTCATGGAATCCCAAGTTAATAACAATAGACTGAGGCCAAGGTCAACCAGCCAAGAGAGAACCAATCTCCCATCCCCATCACATTGCAATATTCAATTAGTTATTAAATACTGTGTTAAAAACTGTGTTCATTGGCTGTAAACTACTTTAGATATCATGAGGTCTTGAAAAAATGGATATAGAAGTGTACCAATCTTTGTCTTTTGCCCAGATTTTTATTGCAATTGCTCCAACTGAGAGTACATTCCATTTGTTCATCACTTTCTGACACTTTCTATTTTTCTTTCACTCTCTATTTTAATCTATCCCTCTGATCCAGCTTTCAATCAATTACACCCTACACCTGTCACTCCATCATTGGTTGCTGTGCGGTCAGCAGCAGCAGAGGCCCTGAAGTTCCATCTCTAATACTCTTTTCCTGTCTCCTAATTTCAGCACTTTTTTTCACTTTATCCCTTTGACCTATCCTGATGTTCCTTGTTCTTTGGCTTGGAGCCAATTGTAGTCTGACAACATTTCTGTGAAGTGCTCGAGCACATTACACTACTTTCAAGATGATATGTAAATGTTGTCTTTGTTGTGTGAAAGGAAACTACATAAGTACTATGGCTACAACAGCAGCTCAGAAGCTGGGGACCCCTGTGGCAAGTGAGTTCCCCCATCTCCCCCAAAGCCTGTCCTCCTTGTACAAGGTAAAAGTCAGAATCTTAATGGAATATTCCTCACTTGCCACAATTAATGAAATTCCAATAACACTCTAGAAGCTTCCAGGACAAATCAGTTGGTTTGATTGGTACTCCATTCACCACCTTTGCCATTCAATCCTTTCACAATCAACACAAGATGTGCTGCAGCAACTCACCAATGAGTTTCTTTGTCTATATCGCCATTCCTTAAATGTCAGTGTGTCACATTCCTTCCAGCACTGTGAGATTACAGCAATCGTTCAAGAAGGCACTTAACCATCACCACCTTCTCCAGGACAATTAGAAATGGGTAATAAATGCTGCTAAAGAAACCCGCATTCTGTGGACGCAATTTTTTTCAAAAGAGTCATAGAAACCGTACAGTGTGGAAGCAGGCCATTCAGCTGGAGTCCACACCAACCCTCTGAAGAGCATCCCAACAAGACCCACTCCCCACCCTATCCCTGTAACCCTGCATTTCTCATGGCTAGTCGATCTAGCCTGTACATCTCTGGACATTACAGGCAATTTAGCATGGCCACTCCACCTAACCTGCACGTCTTTGCGTTGTGAGAGGAAACCAGAGCACCCAGAGGGGCTCAAGTAGACACTGGGGGAATGTGCAAACTCTATACAGATAGTCTCCTAAGACTGGAATCGAACACAGTTACCTTGTGCAATGAGACAACAGTGCTAACTGCTCAGCCACCAGGCCTTCAACCAATCCTAACTGCTCAGCCACCAGGCCTTCAACCAATCCTAAATATTAGTTAAATCTATATTCTTTTGTCCCACTCCCTCAACCTTGGAGGCATCTGGGACTGTCAGTATTTACCACAGGTCCTCTATAAATGTTCACCTGGTCCTGGAAATACTCACCTGCCAGTTGTACTGAAGCTAAAAATCATGTCTTGTTATTGTTTGTGGGATCTTGCTATATATAAAATGGCTGTTGCAGCACTGTTGAAAATGCAGCATCTATATTTTAAAAATACTTCTGTGGTTGTGTAATATTGTGGATGATTTGAGACAATGCAAGGTGGGGAATATAAAAGTGAGTTTTTTCTATTTGACAGGCACTGAGACCTCAGGTAGCTCTCCGAGTGTTGTCATGGCTAAGATCAGCTAAATTGGGATCAGTCCAGTGCCTGTACAGCACTGCTATGCATTGACGTTGTGAAGTTCAGGGTAATAATACTGACAGAAACTCTCCCACAGGCACTAACCTGCAATCATTTCACTCCAATGTATTCCAGGCAGCTGACCTCAAGCCAGGCAGCTCACCTCTGTTCTGTTTCTTGTTTTCCATTCTCTGGTGTTTGCGCAGTTGTTAGAGAGGGAGGTGAGTCTGTGTGATATATATATTGGCCCTGGCTGTTGTTTTGTGGCCTCTACTGGCATGTGTAAACACAACATCAGGGAAGGGGCCAAGAGCATTGATCAAGTTACACCTCAGAAGACAGAATTGTCATCAGAAATAGTAACTGAGGAGAGCCAAATCTTATGAATATAGTTACACAGAAACATAATCAGTTAGGTCCTGACTCCTTGCTTATCCATATTTCAACCTCGCTATGCTCTTTATACCCCCCTGCTTGTCTCCTTTTCACTCTCTGTCATTAGATAATGGTTGAAAACAGAAATCCTACTGCTGTTTTTAACCCGTCCTGGATAATTTCTCTTATCACTTCTCCCTGTTTTAATACTTATGATAATTTATGGGCATCACTGGCTGTGCCGACATCTATAGCCAGTCTGATTGGCCTGGAGCAGGTGGTAGTGAGCTGCCTTCTTGAATTGCTGCAGTCCATGTGTAGCACATTGCCTTCTCTGGCAGCATAATGTAACTGCATGGTTTTCAAAGGGAATTTCAGAGACAGTTAAGATAAAACCACATTGCTGGGTGTCTGGGGTGACATATAGGCCTGACTCGGCAAGGGTGACAGATTTCCTCCCCCGAAAAACATTAATAAACCAGATATGTTTTCATGATAATCTGGTAGTTTCAGGATCATTATTAACGAGGCTGGCATTTTATTCCAGAATTTCTTCATGAAATTTAATTCCCTGTGGGGTTTCCCTGTGCTGCTGTGGGGTTTGAGCTCACATTTCAAGTTATGTTTGCAGAAGTGTTTTGAGCCCCAAAACTCCAGCTTCTTCTTTAACACAAAGATTTATGTCACGTCTCGCCCAGGTCACTTCACACACAGCTGTTTTCCAATAACAGAGGTCAAAGTTCAGCCTTGACAAACATCTGTACAATTTCACATAAAGATGGTTAAAGCTATGGCAATCTCGCCAAAGGGAGGGAGGTTCATCGATGAAATCTCCTGTTGGTTTTACTTCCGAGTTCCCAGGAACATTCAATTAAAATAATGCCCATAGCCAGTCGTAGCCTGTCAATGTTCCTGCCCAGATTGTTTTGCCCAGTATTAAACAGGAAATAAAAATTATAATCCCCTTAGCACACAGAGTTTCCATTGGACAATGAGAAATTGATGGCATTGTTGTTATAATTTGAGGCTTGTAATTTAAGTCTTCAAAACCCACTGTGGGCAGCTGTAGAATTTCAATTTAATTTATAAATCAGAAGTATCAAATGAGTCTCAAAAAATAGTGACTAAGATACCATCGTCAATTGTCACAAAAACCCACCTGATTCATTAAAGTCCTTTAGCGAAGAATACCTACCATCCTTACCTGGTCTGGCCTACATGTGACTCCAGACTCTGAGCAATGTGGCTGACTCCCAACTGTCCTGTGGACAATTAGGGATTGGCAATAAATGCTGACCTAAACAATGACATGAATAAATAAAGGAAAAAGGGGTTAATTCCTTTGAATGAATGGGAATAGGATTCTGAGTTGACATCTACTACTGACACGCAAGGTGACTTAATATTTTGTTGCGTGTGATGGACAAGTACCTGTGTTTGTCTCTAATTACTGTAATTGGTCATTAAATATGGATTAACTTTCATTTCTGAAGGAAGCCATTGACTTGTATAGAATAGCAATTTTTTCATAATGAACACAAAGGCCTGCCACTTCTGAAAGGATTACAGTTAATTGATTTCACAACATGATATAAGGATTAAAATTCAAAGGATCATCGAGCACAGAACGAAGCCATTTGGTCCATTGTGCTTATGCTGGCTCTTTGAAGTGGATCAATTTATTCCACTTCCCTGACCCTATCTGCTCCAGCTCTCTCCCCCAGATTCCTACCTTTCAATATCAATACAGTTCCCTTTTGAAAATTACTTGCAGTCAGGACATTCCAGATTTAGTTTGTATTTGTCCAAGTGATATGGGTTTGTTGGCTCGGTCAGCAAGTAACTCCTGAGAAGGCAGCCAAGAGTCAACCACATTACTGTGGGTCTGGAGTCACATGTGGGCCAGACCAGGTATGGATGGAAGATTTTTCTATGTAAAGGGTAGTAATGAATCAGATGTTTTGATTTTGGCTAATTAACATTGTCAACATTTGTGAGTTAGCTTTTTAATTCCAGATTTTTATTGATTGAGATGTCACCATCAACCATGGTGGGATTTGAACCCATGACCCCAGCCTGGGGTCCCCGAGTTACTAATCCAGTGACACTACCACTACGCCAATGACCTTTCCTCATGATCATAACACTTGTCACATTAAAAACATATTCAGCTTCCCTATTGTTTTGCCAATTATCTTAAATCTTCATTCTCGGTTTATTGACCCTCCTGCCAATGAAAACACTTCTCACTTACTTTTCTGTTATTCTTCAACATTTTGATCACCTCTGTTAAATCACCTCTTAACCTTCTTTATTCCGATCCATATAAAGATGAGGCCCCTTGTAACTGATACAGTTCTAGGCAATCTTCTGTGTTTTGAAATTAAATAATTGTTTCCTTTAAATGCTGTATCTTTTGATGATTTAATATTATACACGATTGCAAAATAATAGCTATGGATTAAACCTCATGCAAATGGATTTTTCAGTGATGGATGAAGGTGAAAGTGGACAACACAGGTATGTCAAGTCAGATTCTGAAGAACAAAAAAGAAATGCACCCAAATAGCATCTTTGATAACCTTTGGACATTACAGAGTGTTTTACAACCAATGAAGTATTTTTGAACTGTGGTAGCATGACATGCCAATTTGTACACAGCAAATTCCCACAACCATCTATAAAATACAGAGTCTACTTTAGATGTGGTTTGAATGATAATTGTTAGTTCAAACTCCAAAAATCATCTTCAGATACTGTCATGAGATCATTTGCATCCACCTGGCAGGTAGATAGATGCCTTGGTTTAACAGAAGGTGGAGTCTCTGATGATCAATGCTACACTGGGAATGTCAGCCTGGCTAATGTGCCCACTCTCTGGAGTGGAAATTGAATCCATTTGACAAAGGCATTGGAACATCAACAATGGAAAACAAAACTCAAAGCTGGTTGGTGAAAGCTATAGTGAAGACTCTGTTCAGGATATTCTTATGAACAGGAATCAAACCACACAATAACATAGCAAGTTCAGAAGTAGTCTCGGGAGTAACGAGCTGAAAACGGTTGGCTCCAACCCGCCTTCTTCATTCAAGTTCCAGATAGGTGTGAATGTTTTCCCAACATGACAGCCATTCAAGGTAATACCCTGGAATAACAGGTTTAATTTCACAGTGGCCTGCCATCATTATTTAATCACTTATTAACAATCAATTAATGAGCTTTTTTGCTGTGTAATATTCCATTTGTGTTTTCTCTGGCAGTCAATACCCCTGTGTGCGCCTCTGTAGACAATTGCAATCAGCAGACCAGATGGTTCTGAGTATTTGAAAGTTACCTTGTGCCAACACAGCTTCACTGTTCACTGTTTAAGGTGGAGTTTAACCCTTGCAATGCAGAAATTTGTTTTACGGATTATTTTTCTAAAATTGGGAACCAGTGCCTGTCAACCACTTGGCTCCACACCACCCTTGCCCTCATCCACAGACATCAGGCTACCTCGGGATATCAGACTCCACCCAGATGCTGGCTTCCTGCTGGACACTGAGCTGCTTGTTGGCATCCTGTATTGATCATTTGATATGAGAGTTTTTGACATTGGGTATTTGATGTAAATTACCATCAGCCAGAAATGGTGAATAGAATGTGTTCCATGCAGCCCAAGAATTTCCCTGTGAAAGTGTAATGTTGATCATCTTCTGATCCTATAAGATGGGCCCTTCGAATCTGCTTTGTCAATCAATGAAATCTTGGCTGAAGTGATAGTTCCCTTTTGCTACCCCAATCCCTCGCACGTGTCCCTTTTGGTTCTCTTCCTGCTTACACTGTGAGTCTCTTCCCCCATTTCTACTGCACTGTCATCTCTCCACTGTCCCCTCACACCTACTGTTTTACTACTTCCAATCCCTCATTTTCTTTCCCTTATCTGTCTTGCTAGCCTTCATTCCCTTCCCCATCCCCCAGAGGGATAGCAAGGCAATAATCGTGGTGAGACGTGTTGACTTTCCCATCAGCGTTAACTCAAAACTCACTTGGAATCAAATGGGAAGTTCCGGCACAAATTTATATTCTGAGAGTTACCACTAGGAGCTGATGGAGGGGACTAGTCCTATTTCCTTGCTAATTCCCCAGACATACTGCACTCCTTGCTGTTCCTACCCTAGTATCTGTTGCTCCTGATGCTGTGAAGCCACTGATGCTGTGTCTGTTTGTGCCTTGATTTTGATTCGGGTTGTTCAGTGCTTGTTGCTGGTGACATAGGTTTAGCTTAACTGCTTTGACAAGACAGTTAAACTGAAGCCTTGGGGAGGGTACCACTCCCAGACAGACTGTCAAGCCTGGGAGAACACTGCCAGGTCTTGGCTGCTCCAGTTACACATCAAAGCTGTCATACTCCCTAAGGACAGATTGATACTATCCAGGCGAAGTTTAGGTGGAACGTCTCACTGAAATCAAATAATTGCCTAGCTCCACTTATTGTCTGCATACCTCCAACTCTGATTTAGATATGCTTGCTGTGCTGTTGATAGCCGTATCTTCATCTGCCTTATTCCTAAGCTCTGAAATGCCCTGAACATTCCTGTGTTTCCACATCTCTCACCTGCTGCAGACCACTCCTTTAACTTCTACCTTTTAACTGATCTCCTGGTCACTTGTCCCAATATCCCCTTATGCCTCTCAATGTCAAAAGTTTCTCTGAGTGCACCCCTTTTTTTTTTTTGAGATATTTTGGGGCATTTAATAGTGCTTTGGAAATGATTGTTTGATGTTGAAGAGATGAGTTGCTGCTCTTCAGTTAGTGGTACTTGTGTAGATCTGTTAGGTCTCAATGCAGTGCCAGACTGATACTGCGGGTGGCACTGAGGGAGGGCTGCCTTGGTGAGAAATTAGAATTAGAATTAGAATCCCTACAGCGTGGAAACAGGCCCTTCGGCCCAACAAGTCCATACCGACCCTCCGAAGAGTAACCCACCCAGAGCCATTCCCCTACTCAATATTTACCCCTGATTAATGCAACTAGCCTACACATCCCTGAATACTCTGAGCAATTTAGCATGGTCAATTCACCTAACTTGCACATCTTTGGTTTGTGGGAGGAAACTGGAGCACCTGGAGTAAACCCACACTGACACGGGGAGAATAGATAAGCATCCACCTCTCTGTTTAGATGGATGTCAAAGATCCCACAGAATGCTTTTGAAGCTGAGCAGGACACTGTGGATTTGCTGTAACTTTCTGTGCTAAGACTCTCCTTACACATAGTTGGAGCTGACACATAACCGAATATTAAGGATTGAATTGCACAGCTCCTGAATGGTGGCTTTACTGTTTGAAGGTGTTGGTGTATGAGTGACTCTGTTTTATACGGCACCGGAAATGTGATTTACGAGGAAGGAAAAGGTTTGAAGAGTTTAAAGTCAGGATCATTGAGGTATGAGCTGCTGAGAGTTATGAAATGTTCAGCTTGGGGAATGGCTGTCCTAAGCTGGAAAACATACTCCTCAGTCCAACCCATCCATGCCGACCAGGTTTCCTAAAAAGAACTACAGTGTATTCCCATTTACCTGCACTTGGCCCATATACCCCATAACCCTTTCCTTTCAATGTACCTGTCCAAATGTCTTTTAAGGTCCTGCATTTTGGGAAAGCAAATCTTAGCAGGACTTATACACTTAATGATAAGGCCCTAGGGAGTGTTGCTGAACAAAGAGACCTTGGAGTGCAGGTTCATAGCTCCTTGAAAGTGGAGTCGCAGATAGATAGGATTGTGAAGAAGGCATTTGGTATGCTTTCCTTTATTGGTCAGAGTTGTGAGTACAGGAGTTGGGAGGTCATGTTGCGGCTGTACAGGACATTTGTTAGGCCACTGTTGGAATATTGTGTGCAATTCTGGTCTCCTTCCTATCAGAAAGATGTTGTGAAACTTGAAAGGGTTCAGAAAAGATTTACAAGGATGTTGCCACGGTTGGAGGATCTGAGCTCCAGGGAGAGGCTGAACAGGCTGGGGCTGTTTTCCCTGGAGCGTCGGATGCTGAGGGGTGATCTTGTAGAGGTTTACAAAATTATGAGGGGCATGGGTAGGATAACTAGACAAAGTCTTTTCTCTGAGGTCAGGGAGTCCAGAACCAGAGGGCATAGGTTTAGGGTGAGAGGGGAAAGATATAAAAGAGACCTAAGGAGCAACTTTTTCACGCAGAGGGTGGTACGTGTATGGAATGAGCTGCCAGAGGATGTAGTGGAGGCTGGTACAATTGCAACATTTAAGAGGCATTTGGATGGGTATATGAATAGGAAGGGTTTGGAGGGATATGAGTTGGGTGCTGGCAGGTGGGACTAGATTGGGTTGGGATATCTGGTCGGTATGGACGGGTTGGACCGAAGGGTCTGTTTCCATGCTGTACATTTCTATGACTCTATGACTCTAAGTGTTATAATTGTACCCGCTTCTACCACTTCCTCTGGCAGCTCATTCCATCACCCTCTGTGTGGAAATGTTGCCCCTCAGGTCCCATTTAAATCATTCCTCTATCACCTTAAACCTGTGCCCTCTCATTTTGGACTCTCCTCCACTGGTTAAAAGATTTTTGTTGTTCACGATATGTATACTCCTCATGATCTTGTAAGCCTCTATTAGGTTTTATGCTCCAATGAAACAGTTCCAGCCAATCCAGCCTCTTCTTATAACTCAAACCCTCCAGTCTCACTAACATGCTTGCAAATCGTTTTTTAGAGACAAAACTGCAGGTGCTGGAATCCAAGGTAGATAAGCAGGAGTTCTGGAAGGACACAGCAAACCAGGCAGCACCAGGTGGTGGAAAAGTTAACGTTTCAGGTGTAACCTTTCTTCAGGTCCTGCAAATCTTTTTTTCACTCTTTCTAGTTTAATAGCGTTAAACATCACACAACCCCAAGTTATAATCCAACAGGTTTATTTGGAAATACTAGCTTTCAGAGCGCTGCTCCTTCGTCAGGTAGCTAATGGAGCAGGATCATAAGACACTGAATTTATAGCAAAAGATCATAGTGTCATGCAGGCGAAAGTGAGGACTGCCAATGCTGGAGATCAGAGTCTCGATTAGAGTGGTGCTGAAAAAGCATCAGGAATTCCTGATGAAGGGCTTTTGCCTGAAACGTCTATTTTCCTGATCCTCTGATGCTGCGTGACCTCCTGTGCTTTTCCAGCACCACTCTAATCTAGACATAGTGTCATGCAACTGATGCAATATACTGAACAAATGTCAATTGTTGCTAAGTCTTTCATCTTTTAGAATGGTTTGCAGGTTTCATTCCGAAACACCGAACAGCAATCTAGGTTTGTTCAATATATTCTACCAATTGCATGACACTATGATCTTGTGCTATAAATTGTGTGTCTAATGATCCTGCCCCTCTAGCTACCTGATCAAGGAGCAGTGCTCCAAAAGCTAGTACTTTTTTTTTATTTCAAAAATATACTTTATTCATAAAATAATTTGTGGTCTGTACAATTGGTCATGCCATACATATGTAAACATGTACATACAGAGATCAGAATTTATCATTTTTATACAGGTCTGTACATTTTTCAATCATTTGCCCATATGATTAGCTGAGGCGTCAGCAGAGCCCAAATGACTGCATGGGCCCCCTGTTCTTCATTAGGCAGGCAGACTTTACACAGTGGTCTTTCCCCACCGCGCCTTGGCGGCAGCTGCCCCAAGCTTCAGCGCGTCCCTCAACACTTAGTCCTGGACCATGGAATGTGCCAGTCTGCAACACTCAGTTGGGGTCAACTCCTTCAGCTGGAAGATCAGCAGGTTTCGGACCACCCAGAGAGCGTCCTTCACCGAGTTGATGATCCTCCAGGCACAGTTGATGTTCGTCTCGATGTGCGTCCCGGGGAACAGGCCGTAGAGCACGGAGTCCCGCGTCACGGCGCTGCTCGGGACGAACCTCGACAAACACCACTGCATTCCTCTCCAGACTTCCTCTGCGTAGGCACATTCCAGAAGGAGGTGTGTGACAGTCTCGTCCCCCCCGCAGCCGCTTCGAGGGCAGCGTGCGGTGCGGCTGAGAGTCCGGGCGTGCATAAAGGATCTCACAGGCAGAGCCCTTCTCACCACCAGCCAAGCCATGTCTTGGTGCTTGTTGGAAAGTTCTGGCGATGAGGCATTCTGCCAAATGGCTTTGACAGTCTGCTCAGGGAACCGCTCGATACGATCCGCCCTCTCCTTTTCCCGAAGGGTCTCAAGGACACTACGTGCTGACCACTTCCTAATGGACTTGTGGTCAAAGGTGTTTTTCTTCATAAATTTCTCCACGAAGGACAGGTGATACGGAATGGTCCAACTACTCAGAGTGTTCCGCAGCAGCGAGGCCAGGCCCATCCTTCGCAACACCGGGGACAGGTAGAACCTCAGTATGTAGTGACACTTGGTGTTTGCGTACCGGAGATCCACGCACAGCTTGATGCAGCCACACACAAAGGTGGCCATCAGGGTGAGGGTGGCATTGGGTGTATTTTTTCCCCCATTGCCCAGATCTTTATATAGTGAGTCCCTTCGGACCCGGTCCATCTTTGACCTCCATATAAACTGGAAGATGGCCCGGGTGACTGCAGCGTCACAGGTTCTGGGAATAGGCCAGACCTGTGCCACGTATAACAGCAATGACAGTGCCTCACACCTGATGACCAGGTTTTTTTCCCATGATGCAGAGCGACCGTAGCTTCCATCTGCCCAGTTTCTGCCTCACTTTGCTGATACGCTCCTCCCAAGACTTGGCGCACGCCCCAGCCCCTCCGAACCAAATACCCAGCACCTTCAGGTGGTCGGTCCTGACGGTGAAGGGGATCGAGGATTGGTAGGCCCAGTTCCCGAAGAGCATGGCCTCGCTCTTGCCTCGGTTTACTTTGGCCCCCGAGGCCCGTTCGAACTGGTCACAAATGCACATGAGTCTGCGCACGAACAGCGGATCCGAGCAGAAAACGGCGACGTCATCCATGTACAGGGAGGCCTTAACCTGCAGGCCCCCGCTGCCAGGAATAGTCACCCCTGTCAGGCTCGCATCCTTCCTGATGGACTCGGCAAATGGCTCTATGCAGCACACAAACAAGGCAGGAGAGAGGGGGCAGCCCTGCCTGACTCCAGATCTGACTGGGAAGCTATCTGATTCCCACCTGTTGATTGAGACTGCACTGACAATGTTGGTGTAGAGCAGTCTGATCCAATTGCAGATTCCCTCCCCAAAGCCCATTTTGGAGAGAACATCTATCATATACGTGTGTGATATCCTGTCAAAGGCTTTCTCCTGGTCCAGGCTGATCAGGCAGGTGTCCAACCCTCTGTCCTGCACGTAGGCGATCGTATCCCTGAGGAGTGCGAGACTCTCAGCGATCTTCCTGCCCGGCACAGCACAGGTTTGGTCAGGGTGAATCACCGACCCCAGAGCAGACCTGACCCGGTTGGCGATTACCTTTGACAGAATTTTGTAATCTGCATTCAACAGTGAGATTGGTCTCCAATTTTTGAGTTCCTCCCTCTCCCCCTTCCGCTTGTAGACAAGGGTGATGATGCCTTTCCTCATGGATTCACTCATGGTACCTGCCCGAAGCATACTGACATACACCTCCAGCAGGTCCTGGCCAATCAAGTCCCACAGAGCGGAATAGAGCTCGACCGGTAAGCCGTCGCTTCCGGGAGTTTTATTCTTTTCGAAGGACTCGAGGGCCTTGGTCAGCTCGTCCAGAGATAGCGGCTGGTCCAGCCTCTCCCGTGTTCTGTCGTCTAAGACCTCCGTGATAGAGGACAGGAACGACTGGGAGGCCGCGCTGTCGGTCGGCTTCACGTCATACAGACTGGCGTAGAAGGATTTACTGATCCTCATGACGTCAGCCTGAGATGACGTTATCGAGCCATCTTCTTCCTTCAGGCTGCTGAGCACAGAGCTCTCTTTGTGCACCTTCTGGAAGAAGAAACGTGAGCACGTCTCGTCCTGCTCCACCGAGCGGACCCTGGTCCGGAAGATTATCTTGGAGGCCTCCGAAGCAAAGAGCGAGGCTTGCTGGCCCTTCACCTCCTTGAGGTCCTCCGTGACATCCACCCCCATCGTCTGCAGCAGGAGCAGGTTCTGCATACTTTCCTGGAGCTGGGACAGTTTTCCCCGCCTCTCTCTCGCCTCCTGAACACCTTTGAGGATGAAGAACCTCTTGATGTTCCCTTTTACTGTTTCCCACCAGTCCGCTGGGGACTCAAAGAGGGGCTTCACGGTTCTCCAACCTGCGTAGTCCCTCTTGAGCTCCTCAATGTTTCCCGGGGTCAACAGCTTGGTGTTCAGCTTCCACTTTCCCTTACCAGCCCGCTGCTCGTCCTGTAGGTGACAGTCGGCCAGCAGGAGGCAGTGGTCAGAGAAGAACACCGGCTTGACGTCGGTGGATCTGACCAAAAGCTAGTACTTCCAAATAAACCTATTGGACTATAACCTGGTGTTGTGTGATTTTTAACTTTGTCCACCCCAATCCAACACGGGCACCTCCTCATCACAGTTTAATAACATCCTTTCTATAGCAGGGTTTATTTTCAATCGGCTTGTTTGAATGTTGTATAATACATCTCTGTGATATTAACATCTGAGGTGGGCTTTGAGTCCAGATCTTTCAGCCCAGTGGCAGATACACTACCACAGCACCACCAGAATCCTACTCAAACTTTGATTGGTTCAGTTTTTTCCCAGGACGAAGCTCCAATTACTGCCCCTTCTGCAGGGAGCAAGCTCTGATTGGCTGTCCTTCTGCAGCGTGGGAGCTCTGATTGGTTCCTCTTCTACAGGGGGCAGTCTGCTTGGGTTCTCTTCTGCAGGAAGTGAGCTCTGGTTGGTTCAGTAAATGCAAAATTTGATAAGAAAGTGGAATGAGCTATTTCTAGCAAATGCTGTGTCTCTTGGGGCTGCTTCAGAGGGAAGTGAACTCCCACTGACTGGCCCACAGTCAGTGATATCCCAGAGGACAAGCAAACATTTGGAATTGTTTCCTTCCACTATGAAGAAACTGTGAAACAGGAGTGAGTGGGCAGTGTCCAGGACCAGCTAAACCAAGGGATTGTTTTCAGAAAAGCATATTGTTGTGGATGGTGGCGATCTGAATCCAAAAATTATAAATGCTCCAAACACTCAGCAGTTCAGCCTATTAATATTTTAAACTCAACTTTACCGACTGACACACTTTTAAAAAAAAAACAATATTCCATAAACTACATTGGATATAGTGTGTCCCAGTATATGTGACACTTACTGGATTGCCTACCATACCTTCTATTGGAAATTCCACCTTAAAGAACCACAAAAATAAGCATCGGGCATTCCTGTCTCTGTAAACTGCTTGTTTCTGTGCTGGGAATTACACCACATGAAGAACTGGAAGCCCCCAGAAGGAGTCAAACCAATGACTGGAGCTGCTGCTGAACCTTGAACAGTTAAAAGCAATGTCAGACAATGTGCTGATTGCTGCTATTTGGGGTGTGATCAAGTTACATCGGTAATGAACAAGTGAAGTTTGAGCTGCAGACAGAGAGGAAAGCTGCCTGCCCATTGACTGACCAACCAGGAGTTGCCAGCACCCCATGTACCTCTGGTGCTGGCCATCCACTATACTCCTTCTCCAAGGAGAGTCTTGACCTTTCGACTGGAGTTCTGCTTTCCCTCGACACTTCACTAAGGTCCAGTTAGAGATTAAAAGTGATATAGGAGAGAGAGAGAGAGAGAGAGAGAAAGAGAGAAACAGTGACGTACAGCAGAAGTGGAGGATGGTGTTTCACTGTTTTGGGAACAAGAGGAGTGGAGAATGTCTGCCTTGTTTTTGCTCACCTTGTTGGAGGACAGTCCCCATGGACTCCTGTAACCTGATCTCATTTCGCCCTGTCCGTTGTTTCCCTGAGGCACAGCTCCGTGTTCGTTACTGTAAGTAAATCCTTTGTGGTAGCTGTGATACTGATAGACTAAGTCAAAGAAATAGAAGCAGACCATTCAGCCCATCTATTCTACCTTGCCATTTAATGAGATCATGGCTGATATGACAATCCTCAACACCTGTTTCCTGCCATTTCCCCATGACCTTGATTCCCTTACAAATGAAAAATGTCTTTCTCAGCCTTGAATATCCTTAATGACCCAGCTCTAATAGCACTCTATGTAAAACAAATTCTACAGATTCATTACCATCTGAAAGTAGAAATTCCTCTTCATCTGTGCCCTAATTTAACAGCCTCTTACTCTGAGGGATGTCCTCTGCTGTTTGACTCTTCCACAAGGGGGAAACAACTTCTCTGTATCAATCCGGCCAAGTACACTAGAAAAATTAAGAGTTTCAATAAGGTCACCTCTCAGTAGAGATTTATGCCACCTTTCTGATTATCACTTGTAATCTGTGATTTTCCCAAGCTTCCTTTCCTTATTGCCAAGGGAGTTTCTCTTTCATTAGGTTTGTAAAATAAGTAACTAGCTCGGGCTAATCCAGTTCAAAACTGGGATAAAAGGTGTCCCGCAGGGTTCGGTGCTGGGGCCACAGCTGTTTGCATTATATATTAATGATTTGGATGAGGGAACCGGGGGCATTCTAGCGAAGTTTGCCGATGATACGAAGTTAGGTGGACAGGCAGGTAGTTCTGAGGAAGTGGGGAGGCTACAGAAGGATCTAGACAGGTTGGGAGAGTGGTCCAGGAAATGGCTGATGGAATTTAACGTGAGCAAGTGCGAGGTCTTGCACTTTGGCAAAAAGAATAAAAGCATAGACTACTTTCTAAATGGTGAGAAAATTAATAAAGCCAAAGCACAAAGGGATCTGGGAGTGCTAGTCGAGGATTCTCTAAAGGTAAACATGCATGTTGAGTCCGTGATTAAGAAAGCGAATGCAGTGTTGTCTCTTATCTCAAGAGGGTTGGAATACAAAAGCAGAGATGTACTACTAAGACTTTATAAAGCTCTGGTTAGGCCCCATTTGGAGTACTGTGTCCAGTTTTGGTCCTCACACCTCAGGAAGGACATACTGGCACTGGAACGTGTCCAGCGGAGATTCACACGGATGATCCCTGGAATGACAGGTCTAACATATGAGGAACGGCTGAGGATACTGGGATTGTATTCGTTGGAGTTTAGAAGATTAAGGGGAGACTTAATAGAGACGTACAAAATAATACATGGCTTGGAAAAGGTGGATGCTAGGAAATTGTTTCAGTTAAACGAGGAGACTAGGACCCGTGGACACAGCCTTAGAATTAGAGGGGGTCATTTCAGACATTTCTTCAGCCAGAGAGTGGTGGGCCTGTGGAATTCATTGCCACGGAGTGCAGTGGAAGCCGGGACGCTAAATGTCTTCAAGGCTGAGATTGATAGATTCTTGTTGTCTAGAGGAATTAAGGGCTACGGGGAGAACGCTGGTAAGTGGAGCTGAAATGCGCATCAGCCATGATTGAATGGCGGAGTGGACTCGATGGGCCGAATGGCCTTACTTCCACTCCTATATCTTATGATCTTATGGTCTTCCCAACTTCCTTTTCATTTGGTTGTGCACAGTTACTTGGTGTTTATGTCTGTTTATGCAATATTCATATTGCTTCCTCTTGAACTGTGAGAAACAGTTGGCAATATGAGTTCTGTCCTTCTAATGTCATGTTGTATGTGGAGAGAGCACTTTTGGAGACATGTTCAACTGTTGGGTGTTGTACTGATGGGAACAGGTCTGTTACTGTATATCAGCAGGGTATAGTGCTGGTGGGGACAGGTCTGTCACTGTATAACACTGGGGTAAAGTACTGGTGCAGACAGTCTGTCACTGTATAACACTGGGGTAAAGTACTGGTGCAGACAGTCTGTCACCGTATAACACTGGGGTAAAGTACTGGTGGAGACAGGTCTGTCACAATAATAATTAGGTATAGAATCAGGATTTATAACCTTAAAGTTAGAGTTATATTCTTGAGGATTAATGTCGGAAGCACTTCATCATAAGAAATAAACTGGAAATCTGGAATTTTCTCCCTTCCACGATCTGTTGAGGCTGGAGAGCGAAAGTAGATAACTGGATTGAAGATACAGACAAGCCAAGATCTAATTAAATTGAACACACTGGAGGGGCTGAATGGCCTTTGGCCTTTTCTAGTGGTGGAATTGTTCCAATGACAGTTGCCCCCAGTATCAGCTGCACTGCAGTGATTTAACACTGAGAGGAGTGTTCCTTGGTTTGGGATGACAATTGCACTTCTGGCTCTGTCTCGTGCCAGCAGCACCACCAAGGGTCTTGGCCACTTTTGGGAGCACATTCAGTTCTCAGAAGGCAGGATAACAGTAAATACTGGGGTGTGAGAACTTTGGTGGTGGAGACAGGAGCAGCAACCCAGGGGCTTGGCAGAGACAAGGGGTGAGGGTGTTGGGAAGGTGGCCATCATTTTAAGGGCAGGAGGACAGGGTGTAGCTAGGGTGTCCAGATCTTAGATGGGAGGCACCTGATCTTATCAGGATGCCAATAATGGAATATCCCACCTGGGGCTTCCGACAGCTCCAGCAAAAACTGTCCCTGAACCAGCTCGATATGGGGCTTGGAGTCCTCGCCCGGCCATTAGTTTACAACTCCAGGACCACGATTGGGTCAGGAGGGTTGTCGCAAGCCCTAGCCGCCCCTCCCATGAAGTGGTGATCTGGGTAAGGGTGGACGGGAGAGTGACAGGTTGGCCACCTGGAAGCATTATGACCCCACCCCATGTTCAAACCCACCAGACAGGAGGCATTACCATTGTAAAAATTTGGAGAAGAGAAAGGAGATGGTGGCATTTAGTGTTGACATATATGTGTGGCACAAAAGAGGAGGCCCCAGCTAATGACATAGAGTCTTTTTCCAGTCATGTGTACAAATACTTTTTTATAGTGTTGTATCAGAACACAGGACTTTCTCAGGGTCCTTCCGTGCTCCTTTCCTGAATGTGCGGTGCACTGTGTCTGCTCGAGCTTTTGATCAGTCTTGTGGAGAGGGGACTGTCTCATTACTCATTATTCAACCTTCACTCATGCCTCTTGGGAGCTCCTGTAGTGGCTGCTGCAGGTTCTGGGATTTCAAAAAAAAACTAAATACCTGACTGCTTTCTAATGAGATGCTTGACCTTGAAAACAAAGCTTTGCAAGTGTTAGTGGGAAGATAGGACTTTGGAATAAGTAGCATTGAACCACAGGTGGTTAGAGGGTACTATGCAAGAGGAGTGTGAATTCCATTAATATTTACTAGGCCATGACACCAATTACTCTGGCAGAGACAAAGTATATCACATTTACTCATCGCTTCTGCTCGCTGACCTACATCAGCTCTCAGTATGACACATTTCCATTTTTAAAATTTTGTCCTTATTTTCAAAGTTAACCATATCTTTATCCTGGCCGGCCTCTGTAAACTCCTTCAGCTCCATAACCATCCAAGATCTCTGCATTCCTGGAATTCAGGCCAGTCGTGAGTCTGATTTTCACCTCCCCACTATCGATGATTGCCTGGACCAGAAGCTCTGGAATTCCTTCCCCGACCATCTCCACCTTTCCTTTCTCCTGTTTCCAACACTTCTTAAAGCTTTGATTGAGTTTTTGACAGATTGCAGTAGTAAGTTACTTAATTCATTTTGATAACACCTCTATAAAGTGCCTGAGGGTTAATGACTTGGTTTAAAAATGTTAAGTAAGTACAAGAGGGTGAAGAGCCAGCAGTCATGTTGGTTCCAACAACATGGAGTAAGAAAAAGAAATGAGATCCTGCAGCAGGAATAGAGAGTGAGTTCATAGATTAAAGATGGGGGCTCTAAATTTCTAATCTCTGGATTACATACAGTGCCAGGAATAGGTAGGTCAGATGAACACAGGGCAAAAGGGATGGTGTAGAAAGGGGGTCTTTAGGTTTGTGGGTCCCTGGGAGAGTTTCTGGGTGATGGGACCTGTACAAGCTGGATGGGTTGCACTTTAACTGGAATACATCCAATATCATTGCTGGGAGGTTTTGCTCATGCAGTTGGAGAGGTTTTAAACTAATTTGGCAGGGGGCATTGGGCACAGAGTAGATGTAAAGTCTCGATTAAGGTTCAGTCTGATATGGATTACATTAGATTAGATTCCCCACAGTGTGGAAACAGGCCCTTCAGCCCAACAAGTTTACACCGACCCTCTAAAGAGTAACCCACCCAGGCCCATTTCCCTTTGACTAATGCACCTAACACTATGGGCAATTTAGCATAGCCAATCCACCTGACCTGCACATCTTTGGACTGTGGGAGGAAACCGGAGCACCCAGAGGAAACCCACTCAGACACTGGGAGAATGTGCAAACTCCACACAGACAGTCTGCCCAAGGCTGGAATCGAACCTGGGGCCCTGGTGCTGTCAGGCAATAGTGCTAACCACTGAGCCACCATGCTCAGGAAAGCTGGGACAGTCCGGCAGGTGGAGAAGGCATGGGCCTGATGAGGCACCTGGAAGGTCAGGAATTGCTGTGTGCATAATGTTTGCATAATCTCCTGTTTGCAACAAGTGCAAGGTACTCAGTTGACCTAGGATTGCTCTCTCAGCCTGTTGTCCTGAATTGGCTTAGGGTTCAGTCATAGGCTTGAATCCTGGATACCTTTTTTAAACTAAAAGTTGCATTTTAATTGAATTATTTTACATGGAACAGCATGGCACTCGAACCTTTTCTCAGTATCTCATTCGGCTACAACAGTGCGTATCAGCAGAACAGAACAGACAGCATGGTTTACATTAATACTGGAATGTGATAAAGCAGAGAACTTCATTGTCAGAGACCCAATCTCCACATTACACTCTTCCCCAATAAGCCATCTCTTGCTCCTATAATTCAGAATTAAAATGAAAATCAGAGTCAGAGTGTGAATGGTGGGGAAGGTATGGAGCCAGAGAGCTATCCGAGCACAGACAAAGCTGGGAGGATGAGTTTACCAGCAGTTCTGGCAGTAGCTGTGGAGCGAAAAACAGAGTTAACATCTCGAGTCCATCTGTTTGCCCTCTCCACACTTGCGGTCAGACCCGTTGAGTTTGTCCAGTTTTTTTTTGTATTTCAGATTTGCAGCAAGTGCAGTATTTTGTTTTTATTTATGGGAGGATGAGTTACTATTTACAGGACCAGGCTGCAGCTTCAGTGCAAACTGAGCGTGGAAAATTTTGTCAGACTGATTAAATTCTCAATGTTTAAACTGTCATTAAGCAGTAAGAATGGGGCTGTATGTGCTCCCTTTAACTAAATCAAGGAGAAAATGAAAGATTGATGATCCAACCTGTCATCTCCTCCTTGATTTGTCCAGCTGATTGTACTTTTGGTACATGTGAGCCTTGGTTATTGATCTAATGAATGTGCACCTATTATTGGGCAGTAGTTTCATTCCTGAAACTGAAAATAAATAACGTCACTCAACTTTTAACTCTTCATTGATTTTTATCTGGAACTTGCTTCATCAGGTTATGGGAAGCAAAATGAACCCTAGAAAAGCTGGTTACCACTTACACCCCAAGCCTTGGAAGTTAAAAGGAATAACTTGTGTTTCATGATTGTTAATCACTCATGGTGTTCCCAAGTTTTATAATCAGTGAAGTGCTTTTTAAAAACAAAAATTACTGGCAAAGTTCACCAGGTCTGGCAGTATCTGTGGGAAGAAAGCAGAGTTAATGTTTTAAGTCTGATGACTGTTCATCAGAAGTACTTTTCACATCAGTTTACACTCGCAATTTAGGAAACGTAGCTGCCAAATACTGTACAGCAAGCTCTCACAATTAGCAAAGTGGAGGTGACCAGGTAATCTGACTGCTGTTGGTCATTTATATAAATGATTTGGATGACAATGTAAGAAACGTGGTTAGTAAGGTTGCAGATGACACCAATATTGTTGGTATAATGGACAACGAAGAAGGTTATCTAAGATTACAGAGGGATCTTGATCGGTTTGGCCAATGGGTTGAGGACAGATTTAGATAAATGCGAGGTGTTGCATTTTGGTAAGTCGAAAAAGGCAGGATTTACACATGGTAAAAACAATGACTGCAGATGCTGGAAACCAGAATTTGGATTAGTGGTGCTGGAAGAGCACAGCAGTTCAGGCAGCATCCGAGGAGCAGCAAAATCGACGTTTCGGGCAAAAGCCCTTCATCAGGAATACAGGCAGAAAGCCTGAAGCGTGGAGAGATAAGTTAGAGGAGGGTGGGGGTGGGGAGAAAGTAGCATGGAGTTCAATAGGTGAGTGGGGGAGGGGATGAAGGTGATAGGTCAGGGAGAAGGGTGGAGTGGATAGGTGGAAAAGAAGATAGGCAGGTAGGACAAGTCCTGGGGACAGTGCTGAGCTGCAAGTTTGGAACTAGGGTGAGGTGGGGGAAGGGGAAATGAGGAAACTGTTGAAGTCCACATTGATGCCCTGGGGTTGAAGTGTTCCGAGGCGGAAGATGAGGCGTTCTTCCTCCAGGCGTCTGGTGGTGAGGGAGTGGCAGAGTGGGAGGGGGAGTTGAAATGTTGGGCCACGGGGCAGTGTGGTTGATTGGTGCGGGTGTCCCATAGATGTTCCCTATAGCGCTCTGCTAGGAGGCATCCAGTCTCCGCAATGTAGAGGAGACCGCATCGGGAGCAACGGATGCATTAAATGATATTAGTGGATGTGCAGGTAAAACTTTGGATGTGGAAGTCTCCTTTAGGGCCTTGGATGGAGGTGAGGGAGGAGGTGTGGGCGCAGGTTTTGCAGTTCCTGCGGTGGCAGGGGAAAGTGCCAGGATGGGAGGGTGGGTTGTAGGGGGGCATGGACTTGACCAGGTAGTCACGGAGGGAACAGTCCTTGCGGAAGGCGGAAAGGGGTGGGGAGGGAAATATATCCCTAGTGGCGGGGTCTTTTTGGAGGTGGCGGAAATGTCGGCGGATGATTTGGTTTATGCGAAGATTGGTAGGGTGGAAGGTGAGCACCAGGGGCGTTCTGTCCTTGTTACGGTTGGAGGGGTGGGGTCTGAGGGCGGAGGTGTGGGATGTGGACGAGATGCATTGGAGGGCATCTTTAACCATGTGGGAAGGGAAATTGCGGTCTCTAAAGAAGGAGGCCATCTGGTGTGTTCTGTGGTGGAACTGGTCCTCCTGGGAGCAGATACGGCGGAGGCGGAGGAATTGGGAATACGGGATGGCATTTTTGCAAGAGGTAGGGTGGGAAGAGGTGTAATCCAGGTAGCTGTGGGAGTTGGTGGGTTTGTAGAAAATGTCAGTGTCAAGTTGGTCGTCAAGGAGCCTTCAACATCCATCAAAGTTTTACCTGCACATCCACTAATAGGATTTACACAGTTAATGGTAGGGCCCTGAGGAGTGTAGTCGAACAGATAGACCTAGGTGTTCATGTACTTAATTCCTTGAAAGTTGAATCACAGATAGTCAGAATGGTGGAGAAAGTGTTTAGCACGCTTGCCTTCACTGCTTAGACCACTGAGTATAGAAGTTGAGACATCATGTTGCAGCTGTACAGGACATTGGTGAGGCCACTTTTGGAATACTGTATACGATTCTGGTCACCCCTCTATAAGAAAGACATTATTAAATTGCAGAAAAGATTTCCAAGAATATTAACGGGATTGGAGGTTTGAGTTATAAGGAGAGGCTGGATAGCCTGGGACTTTTTTCACTGGAGCATAAGAAATTGAGGTTTACAGAATCGAGGTTTATAGAATCATGAGAAACATAGATAACATGAATAGCAATGTCTTTTTCCCAAGTTAGGGGATTTTAAAACTAGACAGCAGAGCTTTTAGGTAAGAGGAGAAAGATTTAAAAAGGACCCAAAGGACAACCTGTTTTTTTAACAGAGAGTTGTTCTTGTGTTGAATGAAGTGCCAGAGGAAGTGGTAGATGCCGGTACAGTTACAATATTGAAATGACATTTGGATAGGTACATGAATAGGAAAGGTTTGGAGGAAATGGGCCAAGTGCTGGTAGGTGGGATTAGGTTAGATGGGGAACCTTCATTAGCATGAATGAGTCAGACTGAAGGGTCTGTTTCTGAGCTGTACAGCTTTACGACCCTGTGATATCAGTTGAGGGATAAGTATTGTCCATGATAGGAATGGATGTGGAGTTGAGGCCATAAACTAATCAGCCATGATCTTGCTGAAAGGCAGAGTAGGCTGGAGCAATGAATGTCATCGAGAGTGTGATGCTGGAAAAGCACAGCAGGTCAGGCAACATCCGAGGAACAGGAGAATCGACATTTCAGGCATAAGCCCTTCATCGAGAATGTTTATTTGGGCTTATGCCTGAAACGTCGATCCTCCTGCTCCTCGGATGCTGCCTGACCTGCTGTGCTTTTCCAGCACCACACTCTCAACTCTGATCTCCAGCATCCCCACTTTCACCTGGAGCGATGAACGAGGAAGGGTCACTGGACCTGAAATGTTAACTCTGATTTCTCTTCACAGATCCCGCCAGACCTGTTGAGCTTTTCCAGCAATTTCTGTTTCTGTTTCTAATTTACAACATCTGCAGGTCTTTTGGTTTTTAATCGATTTTATGTAAAACTTGGAGGAGTACGTTGTTGCTCTTTATCACAAGATCCTAACGGCCAGCTATGAGAAGACACGCACATTCAGTTTAATGTCTTATCTGACAGTGCAGCACTCCCCCTGTTCTGGCACAGGGTGTTTCAGATCGGCCTGGACTTTAATTTTGTCTCAAGATTGAAAGGATAACTTCTGCCGTGGATCCATCGGACAGTTATTGTGTGGGCAGTCAAGACCTGTTCACCCCCAGGATCCTAAAACCATGGAGTTCATCACCACCCTCCTGTTTCCTATTTCCAAAGGTGAAGTCAGTGACAGAAAAGATGAGAGCTTTTGTTTCAGCTAGCTGGGAAAAGTGAAAAACAGACAATGTTCGAAAGTGCTGCACTTAAATCCGAGGAGGTTGCTGCCTCGGGAATAGCACATCACGTCTTTACTCGAACAGAGAATGCTGGACGTGCTGATCCTGTACCCATTTGAGTTTAGAAGAAGTGGTACTCTTGTTGTGACATGTACAACTCTGTGCAGACTAGACCGGATGACTACTGAAGGATGATTCTCTTTGTGGGAGCAGTTAGAACTAGGGCATACGATTTAAAAATAAGAGGCTCCTATTTTTTATTTCTCTCTCTCAGAAGATGGAGAAAGAATGATGGAGGAGTGGTCAGTGAATATTTTTAAAGTGATGGAGATTCACAAGGAGTCCCGTTTGTTTGGTAGCTTCCTGCACAATGGGTTACATTGTTCATCAAGCTATCTGGACTATACACCATCTCAAAGTGGGATTGCTGACTTGTGTCTGCACTATGACTGACAATGCTGAAAATGTGTTGCTGGAAAAGCGCAGCAGGTCAGGCAGCATCCAGGGAACGGGAGAATCGACGTTTCGGGCATAAGCCCTTCTTCAGGACTGACTGACTCCTATGACTGACAATGTCCACTGAGTTGGTTGAGGGTGACCCATTTTAAATTTCTCTGGGGCTCATACAGGAAAAATCCCTCTGGTTCCATTGTTCTCGATAGGATCTAAACCCAGGTTCAAAATGAAGGAGAAAGTAATGGATCATTGGTTGTACGTGTGTCTGTATGGTTGGTTTGTGCTGGGGAAATTGAGCTTTATTTTGTGTGTGCCTGATCGCTGGCTGTTTGCTCTTCTCCTGTCTTGCTGAGGGAATTTGTCATTTTTTTTTAACTGTAATAATTTAATATTCCAGATTGTTTGTAAAAGGGTTAAATTATGAGGACAGGTTGCAGAGACTTGGTTTTTCCTCTGAATGTTGATCAAGCTGTTGAAAATAATTAATGCAGTTGATGTGAGAGAGCGAGAAAAACTATTTCTGCTGGTGGAGTCCAGTAAAACAAGGCACAGTCATAAAATCACAGGTTGTTCAGGGCCATTCACTTCTTCACAAGAAATTCTTTATGCACATACAAATAGACATGCACTCTCACTCACACATACCCACTCTCTCTCGTTCTCTCTCCCTCTCACCCTCCCTCCCTCCCTCACACACTCTGTCACACACTCACACTGTGTCTGTCTGTCTGTCTCTCTCTCTCTCTCTCTCTCTCTCTCACACACACATACTCTTATCCTCTCACTCACTCACACACTTTCTCTCTGTCTCTCTCACACATGCTCTCACACTCATTCTCTGTCAGTCACAACCTCTCTCTCATTCAAACACTCTCACAGTCTCTCTCTCTGTCTCTGACACACACACAGTCACTTACTTTCACACACACACACACTCTCTCTCTGTGTCTCTCATTCAAACATTCACGCTCTGTCTCTCTCACACACTCTCCAACTCTCTCACTCTCCCCCACACACTCACTCTTAGGCTCACACTCGATCTGTCTGTTTCTCACACACACACCACACATTCACACATCAACTGTCTCACAGGTACAGGTTAACATACATACACTGACAGATAAACAGTCTCACAGATGTAGGTTCACACACACACAGGCAGACACTACACATCAACACACAGAAACAGACTATTGCAGACACAAACACTAACAGGCACACAATTCTTCTCGCACACACATCTGTACACAAACTAGTGTGTGTGCGATTTGTGTGCGAATACATACGTACACAGACACATGAATATTCACTCAAACGCACACCTGTTCTCTTTGGCAAACAAAGGGATGCATGCATGAACTGTTGAGGTGCAATGAGGGGTTTTAGGTTCCCGATAAATGCATGTCACTGAAGTAGGGGAGGATCGGGTAGGTACAAGTTTCCCTGTCTGTTCACCCCCTATTTGTTCTAAGCTGTTAAACTAGACTCACCATTGATCAGTGATGCAGAGAGACTCTCTCTTCCTTGCTCCCACATCCCCTCCCCTCCCTTCACACACAAAAACCAACCGCTGGGTTAATTGGCATCAAAAGCCTGTGGAGGGGTTGTGGTGACGACAGAGAAATTGAGAGTTCTGAAATGGAGGTCAGTGCTGAAGGTGAGCTCTGTGGGAGCATTGGCTTCCCTTCCTTGACAGCGAGGTAAGAAGTGTTGACAGATCTTTAAAATTAAAAATGGTCTAATTAAAGTTCATCAGAAGCTGTGCCCCTACATGCCAGCCAAAACGAATTTATCGTCTGACTGTTGCAAAGAACATACAGGGAAAAGTACTGGGAGATATAAAAATATTAAAGAGGCACAAAAGACTTTTATCTTCATATAGAATTTCACAACATAGAAACAGGCCATTTGACCCAACTGATCTTTTCTATGTTTGTGTTTCGCATACTTTCCTTCCATATTACATAATAACCTTATATTCCTTCATCCCACATGTACTTATCTTGTTTCCCGTTAAAAGCATCAATACTATTCTGTCAAACCACTTGTGGTAACATATTCCAACCATACTGTGTGAAGAGTTTTCTCCTGAGTTCCTTGTTGAATTTATTAGGAACTATCTGGTGTAACTTCTGGCGCAGTGTTAATGTCCTTACCTATGAGTGAGAGATTTGGGTCCGAATCACACATCAAGACTTTTCAGCTGTGGAAGGGGCATTTGCGACAGCACAAGATGATCATCAGCTTGTAAATCCCTTGCTTCTATCTGACGGCAGGCAGCAAGCTTGGGAGAGTTTCCTGGTCAGTCAAACCACAGAAGGTTCCAGCATGTCACGCTGTAATTTTCCTAACAGTGTGGACTGAGCTGATAGAAAAACGCAGCAGGTCAGGCGGCCTGTCTCCCCAATATAGAGGAGGCCTCATCGGGTTGCAACGGATGCAGTAAATGATGTGTGTGGAGGTGCAGGTGAATTTGTGGCGAGGGAGTCACGGAGGGAGTGGTCATTTCGGACCTCCGCCCTTGAGCCCCACCCCTCCAACCGCCACCAGGACAGAACCCCACTGGTCCTCACCTACCACCCCACCAACCTCCATATACATCGTATCATCCGTCATCATTTCCGCCACCTCCAAATGGACCCCACCACCAGGAATATATTTTCCTCCCCTCCCCTATCAGCGTTTCGAAAAGACCACTCCCTCCGTGACTCCCTCGTCAGGTCCACACACCCCACCAACCCAACCTCCACTCCCGGCACCTTCCCCTACAACCGCAAGAAATGCAAAACTTGCACCCACACCTCCCCCCTTCTCTCCAAGGCCCCAAGGGATCCTTCCATATCCACCACAAATTCACCTGCACCTCCACACACATCATTTACTGCATCCGCTGCACCCGATGTGGCCTCCTTTATATTGGGGAGACAGGCCGCCTACTTACGGAACGTTTCAGAGAACACCTCTGGGACACCCGGACCAACCAACCCAACCACCCCGTGGCTCAACACTTCAACTCCCCCTCCCACTCCACCAAGGACATGCAGGTCCTTGGACTCCTCCATCGCCAGACCATAGCAACACGACGGCTAGAGGAAGTGCGCCTCATCTTCTGCCTAGGAACCCTCCAACCACAAGGGATGAACTCAGATTTCTCCAGTTTCCTCATGTCCCCTCCCCCCACCGTGTCTCAGTCCCAACCCTCGAACTCAGCACCACCTTCCTAACCTGCAATCTTCTTCCTGACCTCTCTGCCCCCATCCCCACTCCGGCCTATCACCCTCACCTTGACCTCCTTCCACCTATTGCATCTCCAACGCCCCTCCCCCAAGTCCCCCCTCCCTACCTTTTAGCCTGCTTGGCACACTTTCCTCATTCCTGAAGAAGGGCTCATGCCCGAAACGTCGATTCTCCTGCTCCTTGGATGCTGCCTGACCTGCTGAGCTTTTCCAGCAACTCATTTTCAGCTCTGATCTCCAGCATCTGCAGTCCTCACTTTCTCCTGAGCTGATAGAACCCAAGCTCCAGTGATGCGTGACAAAATCGGGAGCAGAGACCAGCAGACAGCCAGAGAACATCCTATTGTTATAGCCTGAATGAAAAGCCAAGTATGAGGGATGCCAGAGAGATCTGAAATAAAAGCAGAAAATGTGAAGAGTACTTAGAAGGTCCTGGCAGCAGAATGCTCTGAGTCCCCATTATATCCTTCATCAATGTCTTCCCCGTGACTTTCACAGTGACAAATCTTTATTCAGCAACTGCCTATGTGTTCGACACATTCCATTTGGAATCTGGCAATCCATCACTTGTGTTCAGAATCCACCTTGTGAGTGCAGGTACCTCTGAGACAATTCCACGTTTCTCCAACTGCTGCTCCCACCACATCCTGAAACTCACACCCAGTACCGTGTGCCAGCTCTCCCCACAGCAGCTGCTGCTAAAGCCACTGAGTATTGGCAATTTCAGAATCTTTTTGTTGACAACACGTAATTTGGGTGGCACAGACAAATCGCTTGAAATTCCAAGCAGATGATAATGCAGGCACATTTTGTGGGGCATTATGTTCAGAGCAAGATCCCACAAATAGCAATAAGTGAAAAACAAACTCTTTTTCCATGACTTTGATTGTGTGAGTCTTATGTTCAGGGCATGGGGTTGGAGGGTGGGAGTCAACTTTCCCTCTTATTTTTCTTTCTTTTGCACCAACCTCCAAAATCACACAGGACAATGACTTCCAAAACAGGACGATCATTCTGGGAAAGACATCAGTTCGCCAGTTAGCAAGTATGGACCCTCAGTGCAACTGGACAGCCTAGAAGGAAAGTTGCAGAGGAGATGGCGATGTGGTGGTAATGTCACTGGGTTAGTACGCCAGAAACCCAGGCTAAAGCACTGAGACACAAGTTCAAATCCCACTACAGCAGCTGGTGGAGTTTAAATTCTGTGAATAAATCTGAAATATAAGACTTGTCTCAGTAATGGTGACCATGAAACCACCATGGACAGTTGTAAAAACCCATCTGATTCGCAGATGTCTTTGAAGGAAATCTGCTGTCTTTACCCATTCTGGCATTATATTCCATCCAAACACATCAAACAATGAATTTTTGTTTTCATTTCTCTGGTTATATACTAAGGCAGTGTTAAGCTAAATTGGAATTGGACAGCAAGTGGCTTTTACAGCAGAATTAATTCTCTTGTAAATTCTTTTTTTAAAAAATAAAAGCTTACATTTATATAGTGTCTTTCTTGATTTCAGGATGTCTGAGTGCAGTTTTTCTAGTGTAGCCACTTTTGAAACAGAACCCCTTTATAGGCAGATATGACCATAGTTTAGAGTTAAAAAGTGTGACGCTGGAAAAGCACAGCAGTTCAGGCAGCATCCAAGGAGCAGGACAGTCAATGTTTTAGGCCTCAGCCCTTCAGGAACATTCTTATGCCCGAAATATCGATTCTACTACTCCTTGGATGCTGCCTGACCTCCTGTGCTTTTCCAGCACCACACTTTATGACTCTGATCTCCTGCATCTGCTGTCCTCACTTTCTGCATGACCATAGTTTAACCTATTTTCCAAAAAATGGTAGTTAGGCAATGCACCACTTCACTTAGTATTGTTTTGTTGTAACAACTTGCACCACAGGTATATGCCAGGAATGAGGCTGCAAAAATGAGCTTATCTGAATTGAGGATGAAGCAGACAAAAATTGCATCTTTATAGCGATGGTTAAGACCTTATGATACCCCAAAAGTTTTTTTTCCTGCCATTGACAAACATTTGAAGCATGGTCACCATTGTTATACACAATTCGTGGTAGCCAGTCTGAGTATGGTAAGCTCCCAAAAACAGCAATGCAATTTGTTTTTATTCATTCAACTTATTGGCCATTGCTAATTTCCTGTCGCTGGGAATTACAATCCTAGTTCATGCTAACATTGAACAAGTCAGATCTCGGAGTGGAACCACAATGGAGCACAGTTATTTTTTACAATTTGGTTACTGTGGCTGTCTGTCACTGCAAATAGTCACAGGAGGCTGTCAATGTACTTTTAACAAAATAATACAGGCTTGCTTAACAAAAGGAAAGGTAAAAACAAAACTCTATATGGAAGACAGTTTGAAAGATCTTATCAGAAACAGCACAAAGAAATATTCAGCTCGTTTTCCCAACAGTATGTTTTGCAATCAGTTCCAGTGAGGTAACTCTCCTATTTTTAATTTCTTATGAAACTGTCAAGGTTGCAAACATTTCCTTTCTGTGAATCTTTGCACATTCACCAGATGTGATTCTCTGCTGTACTGTCTCTCTGGAGACACAGAGGCACAGGCTAATGCACTGACACTTTTCTGAATTTGAAGAAAAAAGCAGGGCTTCTTCCAGATACATTGACAACTTTGAGTTACTAACCAGTGTATCATCTGGTATCAGTCTTTTTTTTTCCCTGAACTGAACCTGTTTCTGGCCATTGGTTTACCATATGTCTGTCTCTAGGTCATAAATCTTAGCTGAGTAAACATTTAAACAGTTATCTCACCAGGTAGTTTCTATACATGGGAACAGCAGCACCTGCAAGTTCCCCTCTACGCCATCCTGAATTGGAAATATATTGCTGTTCCTTCATTGTCAAAATCCTGGAATTGCTTTGCTGGGTTAAAGCCCCGGGATTCCAGTTGAATGGCATTGTGGGTCTACCGACAGCACATGGACTACAGCAGTTCAAGAAGGCAGCTCACCACCACCTTCTCAAGGCAGCTCGGGATAGGCAGTAAATACTGGTTTGGCCAATTTTGCCCACATCCCTTGACTGAATGTAAAATGTCATTTAACTGAAGTCAACATGATTTAGAGTCATAAGTTGGACAGCATGGAAACAGACCAACTTGTCCATGCCGACTAGATATCCTAAATTAATCTTGTCCCATTTGCCAGCATTTGGCCCATAACCCAGTAACTCTTCCTATTCATATACCCATCTAGATGCCCTTTAAATGTTGCAATTGTACCAGCCTTCACCAATTCCTCTGGCAGCTCATTCAATACATGCTCCATCCTCAGCGTGAAAAAGTTGCCCCTTAGGTCCCTTTTAAATATTTCTCCTCTCACCTTCAACCGAGAACCTCCAGTTTTTGCAGTTCTTGGAAAGGCTCTTTTGACCCAATGCTGAAGTAAATTCTGACCCTTGAAAAGGTTACCTTCATAGAATTCAAAATCAAAAACCCATCTGCATCGACTTTCGTCATAAACTCCTGAATAATAATATTAATCTCTTAGAAAACTTCATCACATGAGTGAGTTGTCAGGCATTTTAGAATTAATCATTAAAAGTTACCCACAGTGTAGTGGGTTTTGAGTCAAGATGAGAGTGGTGCTGGAAAAGCACAGCAAGTTGGGCAGCATCTGAGGAGCAGGAAAATCGACGTTTCGGGCAGGAGGACTTCATCCTGCCTGAAGGGTTCCTACCTGAAACGTCACTTTTCCTGCTCCTCAGATGCTGCCTGACCTGCTGTGCTTTTCCAGCACCACTCTAATCTTGACTCTGATCTCCAGTATCTGCAGTCCTCACTTTCGCCCAGTTTTGAATCAAGTCTAGTCCAGCATAGGAACTTACTCTCAACTCAAGATCTACATCATCCCTCCACATTGTATGTAACTTTGTGAGAAATCTGTGCCATCACTTTTGTTGTGCCAGTCGAAAAGGAGAGAGACAGAGGGTGATGTTGCCAGGTTGAGGAGAATTTCTTGGCATCTTAATGTCTGAGTACCTGGCCTTACATCTGACTGATCAATGGTGCCACAGTTTGTTGTCTCTATTGTGCTGCTGTGAGATTTAACTTCTGACATTCAGCCTTGTGCCCACAGTTCCCCGAGTCAATGGCCACACGAAGCTGGAGAGGCGGCATGAGATTGGCAGCTACGAGAGCTCTTCCACCCTGATGAGCAGCGAGCTTGAAACCACCAGCTTTTTCGACTCAGACGAAGATGATTCCACCAGCAGGTATGAGAGCCTTTCCGTGAAAAGGCTGCTGTGTTTGTGGAGAACTGTCAGCAGGGCAATGGGACCATGGGAGAATTGGGTACATGCAGGATAAGGTGAAGGAGTGAGTCGCTGGGCCGATAGTTTGGAACTTATTTAAACAGCCTCTGACATAGCTTTCAGGAACTGGGTCAATTTGGGACAGAGGTTATGGTGGGAGGTCAAAACAGTGGGTAAGAGTGTGGAACTGGTGATGGGAGCCAGATGGGTTTTTATGTGAGTGCAGACAGCACCTTAGTTAACATCTCATCTGAAAGACAGTATCTCTGCGGGAGGGAAGGTGACTGGAACCATACATCAGTCAGAGTTGACTCCTTTATGGGAGAGAACCTGACAAAGATTGGATAGAGAGCATACAGTAGTCAGACCCACTGCAGATATTGTCCATTTCTCTGACAAGTGATTCTTTTTGATAAAAAAAGAACATAGGAAAGAATATCTTGGGAAAACTGCAGCCAATGTTTTCAGTCCACCTACAAACCAACCAATTTAGAACTTGGAACTAGAGGGATCAAAAGATCTGGGGAAAGCAGGAACAGGCTATTGAGTCAGATGGATGGTCAGCCATGATAATAATGAATGGTGGAGCAGGCTCAAAGGGCAGAATGGCCTACTTCTCCAGTTTCCATATTTCTACATAAACTTCATTGCCACTTTCCTTGGCAACTATCCAGGGGTGATGAAATAACTCCACAGAGGCTGGTATCCCATCATCAAGTCACCCTTTGTTTACACATGGAGAGTCCTTGACGCAGAGCCAGCTCTGAATGAGCAGAATCTCTGGCATTTCTGTTTATATCTTTCAGCAAGGGTTCCCTGATTGAACCAGGTTAACCAGCCCCAATCTAGGAACTCATATTCTATGAGCTCCACCCGGCTAACCTTATTACAATCATGCAGGTGAAACACACTATTCCTATCTCTGTGTCATTTTCGACATCTAAGATGAGCTACTGAGCCCATAGCTGCACCATCACTACCATCACCAATTTCCACCTCTCTGACATTGCCGAGTCTTGGCTGATCTGGTGGTGAAACCCTGATCATGCATTCGCTACCTCTAAATCCGAATATTACAATTCATTCCTGACTGGTTCCCCACGTATTTTCCTCAGCAAACTTGAGGTCAATCAAAACTCTGAGGAATTGTGCCTCACCATGCACTCAGTCCTGTACTCCTATGTCCTCAGTCCTGTTCTCCTGTGTCCTTAGTCCTGTTCTCCTGTGTCCTCAGTCCTGTTCTCCTGTATCACTGACCCACGCTGACCTACACTGGCTCCCAGTCAGCAACCTGATTTTAAATTAACTTGAATTTAACTTGTCGTTAAATCACTCAGTGTTGCACCACTCCCCTGGCAGATGATAAGGGGCTGGGGGTGGAGTGTCAGGGGAGGGATTAATTGGCAGATGATTCTGAACAGCCTGCCCTACAGCCATAATGTACTGGGTGAGGACTCAATCGGTGCAGAGTGACTCTTGATCCCCCAGTGGAAGGAAGACCCATCCCTCGATGGGGCATGTCTTGGCACGGCCAGTTTCTGACAGTCTAGAGCTGCCTTATAGGTGCTGCCAAGTGTGCACACAGGCCAAGAATGACGGCCTCAATGAACTCTGACCCAGATACGTAAGGGGCAGTGAGGGGTTGGAAACAGGCTGAGGGAGGTGAAGTAGCTCAGTTTTAATTTCCTTGCAGAGAAGAAGCAAAGGGGCAGCACTATCTCTCAGGGTGGGGTGTGGGCATGGTACCCTCCAATGTGCGAAGGGTACTCTCTAACATTATTACTCAGCCCTTTCTGCCCGCGCTTTCAAAAAATTTGTTTTAAAGAACACACTGGCTGTCCACACCAACTGAGTGATGATGTGGGCAGGGCAATTTTGAGACCACTTGAGCTTGAGTTCATTTGCCCTTAATGAAGGGGCGTCCAATTAAGATTGGGATGAGGAGGAGTTTCATCTCTCTGAGGGTTATGAGTCTTTGGAAATCTTTGCCCCAGCGAGCTGTATGGGCAGAGTCCTGGTGTGTGTTTAAGGCTGCGATAGATTTGTGGTCAGTAGTGTGGTCAGAGCTATAGGGAAAGGACAAAGTGGCTGCGAGTAGTGTTAGCTATGATCCCATTGAATGGCAGTGCAGACTCGAGGGGCTGAATGGTCTGAGTATGTGGGATGGTGGAATGTCCAGCCCTTGAGCTGTGAACCCCCCTACCCACTCTTCCCCATAGCCCCACTGCCCTCTGAGACACCTGTGCTCTTTTAGCTCTGGCTCCTTGAGTAGCTCTGAGTTTAATTACTCCACCAATGTTGGCCGTGCTCTCAAGCTCGAGAATTCTTTCCCCATCAACCTCTCTCATTGCCTGTGAAATGCTGCTTAAAACTCACCTGTTTGACCATTATCCAAGTAGTCCTTAGTATCAGTTGCTGCTGGTTTACGTTCCTGTGCAGCACCTGTGAATGTTTAACAACCTGAAAGGTGCAATATAAATGCAAGTTCTTATTCTGGAATGGAATGTCTTCAAAATACATTATTTAATCTGAACAGCCCTCCACTCCCTCCGTTCCAACCCCAACCTCACTATCAAACTGGCAGACAAGGGAGGCGCACCGACCTTGACACTGCTGAGGCTAAACGCCAGCTCGCGAACACCTCCTCCTACTGCCCCCTTGACCATGACCCCACCTAACCTACACTCCCACCACCAAACCATCATCTCCCAAACCATTCATAACCTCATCACCTCAGGGGATCTCCCACCCACCGCCTCCAACCTCACAGTCTCACAACCCCGCACCGCCCGTTTCTACCTCCTGCCCAAAATCCACAAACCTGACTGCCCCGGCCGACCCATTGTCTCAGCCTGCTCCTGCCCCACCGAACTCATCTCTGCATACCTCGACAAGGTCCTGTCCCCCTTAGTCCAAGAACTCCCCACCTACATTCGGGACAACACCCACGCCCTCCACCTCCTCGATGATTTTCGCTTCCCCTGTCCCCAACGCCTTATCTTCACCATGGACATCCAGTCCCTGTACACCTCCATCCCCCATCATGAAGGACTCAAAGCCCTCTGCTTCTTCCTTTCCCGCCGTACCAACCAGTACCCTTCCACTGACACCCTCCTTCGACTGACTGAACTGGTCCTCACTCTGAACAACTTCTCTTTCCAATCCTCCCACTTCCTCCAAACCAAAGAAGTAGCCATGGGCACCCGCATGGGCCCCAGCTATGCCTGCCTCTTCGTAGGATATGTGGAACAGTCTATCTTCCGCAGCTACACTGGCACCACCCCCCACCTTTTCCTCCGCTACATCGATGACTGTATCGGCACCGCCTCGTGCTCCCACGAGGAGGTTGAACAGTTCATCCACTTTACTAACACCTTCCATCCTGACCTCAAATTTACCTGGACCGTCTCAGACTCCTCCCTCCCCTACCTAGACCTCTCCATTTCTATCTCGGGTGACCGAATCAACATGGACATTTACTATATACCGACCGACTCCCACAGCTGCCTAGACAACACCTCCTCCCACCGTGCCCCCTGTAAAAACGCCATCCCATATTCCCAATTCCTTAGTCTCCGCCGCATCTGCTCCCAGGAGGACCAGTTCCACTACCGAACAACCCAGATGGCCTCCTCCTTCAAAGACCGCAATTTCGCCCAAGATGTGATCGACGATGCTCTCCACCGCATCTCCTCCACTTCCCGCTCCTCCGCCCTTGAGCCCAGCCCCTCCAACCGCCACCAGGACAGAACCCCACTGGTCCTCATCTACCACCCCACCAACCCCCATCGTATCATCCGTCATCATTTCCGCCACCTCCAAACGGACCCCACCACCAGGGATATATTTCCCTCCCCTCTCCTATCAGCGTTCCAAAAAGACCACTCCCTCCGTGACTCCCTCGTCAGGTCCACACCCCCCACCAACCCAACATCCGCTACTGGCACCTTCCCCTGCAACCGCAAGAAATGCAAAACTTGCGCCCACACCACCCCCCTTACTTCTCTCCAAGGCCCCAAAGGATCCTTCCATATCCACCACAAATTCACCTGCACCTCCACACACATTATTTACTGCATCCGCTGCACCCGATGTGGCCTCCTTTATATTGGGGAGACAGGCCGCCTACTTGCGGAACGTTTCAAAGAACACCTCTGGGACACCCGGACCAACCAACCCAACCATCCCGTGGCTCAACACTTCAACTCCCCCTCCCACTCCACCAAGGACATGCAGGTCCTTGGACTATTCCATCGCCAGACCATAGCAACACGACGGCTGGAGGAAGAGCGCTTCATCTTCCGCCTAGGAACCCTCCAACCACAAGGGATGAACTCAGATTTCTCCAGTTTCCTCATTTCCCCTCCCCCCCACCTTGTCTCAGTCCCAACCCTCGAACTCAGCACCACCTTCCTAACCTGCAATCTTCTTCCTGACTTCTCCGCCCCCACCCCCACTCCGGCCTATCACCCTCACCTTAACCTCCTTCCAACTATAGCATTTCCAACACCTGTCCCCCAAGTCCCTCCTCCCTACCTTTTATCTTAGCCTGCTTGGCACACTTTCCTCATTCCTGAAGAAGGGCTCATGCCCGAAACGTCGATTCTCCTTCTCCTTGGATGCTGCCTGACCTGCTGCGCTTTTCCAGCAACACATTTTCAGCTCTGATCTCCAGCATCTGCAGTCCTCACTTTCTCCTTTAATCTGAACAGACCTTGTATGTTTTGTTGAGCACTTTTGGTAGTGTCTGTGATGTCTCCTGCCCTCTGGTGTTGCATGTGGTTTATTACACCTTCCAAAACAGCCTCTAATTCTGCTGTGCCAGCATTATTCCTATTTTTTCAGGGTAATTTTTTGCCTTCAATTTTCTTTTCTGCTCAAGTCCTGAGCTCTTGTGGGAGTACAGTTCCATAACCTATGTACACTTCCAGTACCTCACCAATATATACATCCCTTCTGCATGATCATAGCTAGTCAGTCCTTTATTCCTGATGAAGGGCTTTTGCCCAAAACGTCGATTTCAAAGCTCCTTGGATGCTGCCTGAACTGCTGTGCTCTTCCAGCACCACTAATCCAGAGTCTCTAAATTCAACCCATTTGCGTGACTAGATAACACTTGGGATCCACTCAGATCCCCCCACCTTCCCATAATTCTATCCCTTAGACCTCAATTTTGGACTGCACTCTGTGCCAGGTTAGTTGATGGCTCTGCTAAGATAGGAACCGTGATAATCTTTTCATTGAGTTACAAAGTTGAAGTCTCACTCCAGAGGCTTGAACACAAAATCTGGACTGACACCTCCAGTGCCAAATTGAGGGACTGCAGAAGCTATACTTTGGATGAGCCATTCAATCAAGTTTCCATGTGTCCCCTCAAGTGGCTGCGAAAGGTCCCATATCACAGTTGGCGGGATTATCGCAGGTATCCTGGGCCAGTGCTTATATATGAAACAAGGTTAATCTGCACCTTATCTCATGGTAATTTGTGGGAACTTATTAGCTTCCATGTTTCCTCTTTTGTATCACTTAAAAAACTAGCTTATAAATCCTGAGGTTAGAACTGGAACTATATAAATGCAAAATCATTCTTATTATGATACTTGAAGCAGAACTGTAGGTAAATGTTGAAAGGTTGTAGCAGCTTGAAATGATAGCTTTGGTAAACCACATGTGCCTTGTAAAACATTCTGTCAGAAAATCCTTCAATTGATCCAGACCAACCCTAATTGAGACAGCAGGAAAGCCAGGGGAGGTAAGCTCACTACTCACAGTGATCTGGGGTTCCTGCTCCAGATCAGAAACCTCTATGCAACATCATTATTTTCTTTTACCCCTGGTATCTTCCTGCTAAATCTGTGTTGGAGCCATCCTTTCTTTCTGAGGTGCATTGGTCAGAGCTGAAAGCAATAATTGTAGGTGGAGGTTGACCACGTCTCTGAACAATAGAATTAATTCCTCACTTTTGCCCCTTGGTAGAAGAATCGACATTTTATTACTTTGTGTGTGCAAAACTGATCAAGAACAGCTATGGGATTGGCCTGTCACCCACTGTCTGCTTATTTTGGCTGCAAGGAGAGATGATCAGAGAGTTTCCTGCATTCAGGGAGTAGTATCTCCAGCCGGAATCAGTTTCTCACCAAAGATAAACACAAATCTAGTCTGAAGATGAAGAATTGTGTTTGAGCCCCGAATCTGTCTCAGTCTTTCTGTGACTCACTCCCATTACAGGTTCAGCAGCTCCACAGAACAAAGCAACTCATCCAAACTCATGAGACGACATAAGCGACGGCGACGGAAACAGCGGATTCCCCGGATTGAGAGGGTGGGTGGATTTCTTGTCTCTTAGTGTAACAAACTCCTCAAAAACTGGTGTCTCAAGTCCACTATCTTTGTACACAACAAAGTGTAGAGCATTAATACAGGTGGAGTCAAAGACTTTACATTGTCAGGCACCCAATGTCACCAGCCAGCCCTCCTGGCATTGATACAAAATAAATCTCCCTCATTACTGTCCCCATCAAATGCTCCAGGACAGGTACAGCAGGAGATTAGACACATAGCAAAGCTCCCTCAAATCTGTCACCATCAAATGCTCCTACATAGGGACAGAATGAGGTTAGATACAGAGCAAAGCTCCCTTAACACTGTCCCAATCTAATGCTCCCTGGACAGGTACAGCATGGGGCTTATTCAGAATAAAGCTCTCTTTTTTTTTAAACTGAAAATCAACTTCCATTGACACCATCCCCATCCAACACTCTCAGGCAGGGACAGTACTGGTTAGATACAGAGTAAGGCTGCCTTATAAATGAGAAGTAAATGGAAAGTATAGTTCCCTCAACTCAGTCCTCATCAAACACTCCCAGAACAGGTATAACATGGGATTAGTTACTGGGTAAAGTTCCTGTCACTCTTTCAAACTGAAAGTAATGCTCCGTTGGCACTGTCCTCATCAAATACTCCCAGGACAGGGACAGGACAGGGGTTAAATACATTGTAAGCTGGGTATACATTTGCAGTCGTCTGTTTATGACCTGTATGAGCCTATTACTGAGGACATTGGATGAAGACAGGGATCTGGTTCGACTGCAGGATTGCTTTACTCAAAGCTCATTCTGACTGGGCAAAGATCTACACCACGGTGAAGTCTTGAGACTGTCTGACACCCACTGAATGTGGAGGGTGGGGAGGTGGGAAGTGAGCTGACATGAAGAGAAGAACTGCTCTGAGCTGTTGTGTACACTGTCCATGTGCAGGCAACTCATCCAGAAAATCTTATTCAGTGGACCAGTTCCTCACAGACGTTCTGGTGAGGGGTTTATACCAGTTTTCCTGCTCTGAACGAATTACTGGAAACTGATGGATTTGTTGAGTTATGTCTCTGCTCTCTTTTTCAGTCCTCCTCGTTTAGTAGTATCACAGATTCCACTATGTCTCTCAACATTATCACCGTCACTTTAAACATGGGTGAGTGCACACTTCTCCAGCAGGAAGGGGCAAACGGAAAGGTGGGTGTGGGTGGGAGCAGATAAGCTGTTTGACAAAACTAATCCTACTAGAAAGTTAAATGCTGGGCAATGTGTGGGCAAAGTTTTGCAGCTTGTGTTACAATGATGGAGCCTTGCAAGGATTGAATTTTAAAGCCGACACTTGCCATCCAGAATCATTTAATGCAGTATGAGGCAATCTGTTCATCACGTCATGCTAATTCTATGGATAGGTTATCCAATTAGTTCCACACTTCTTACACCATTACCTTGCATGGTTTATCCTTTTCTCCTACATATGTAATTTCCTTATGAATGTTACTGTTAACTTTGCTCCTACCACCTGATCAAACAGCACATTTTGGCTCATAACAGTTCAGTGTAAAAATAATTCTTTTTTGTTTCCTCTAAAATCAAACATAGAACATAGAACAATACAGCGCAGAACAGGCCCTTCAGCCCTCGATGTTGCGCCAACCTGTGAACTATTCTCAGCTCGTCCCCCCTACACTATCCCAAAATCATCCATGTGCTTATCTAAGGATGCTTAAATCTCCCTAATGTGGCTGGGTTGACTACATTAGCAGGTAGGGCATTCCACGCACTTAACCACTCTCTGCGTAAAGAACCTGCCTCTGAAATCTGTCTTAAATCTATCACCCCTCAATTTGTAGTTATGCCCCCTCGTACAAACTGACATCATCATCCTAGGAAAAAGACTTTCACTGCCTACCCTATCTAATCCTCTGATCATCTTGTATGTCTGTATCAAATCCCCTCTTAGCCTTCTTCTTTCCAATGAGAACAGACCCAAGTCTCTCAGCCTTTCCTCATCAGACCTTCCCTCCAGACCAGGCAACATCCTGGTAAATCTCCTCTGCACCTTTTACAATGCTTCTACATCCTTTCCGAAATATGGGGACCAGAACTGTACATAATATTCCAAGTGTGGCTGCACCACCGTTTTGTATAGTTACAGCAGATGCTAGAGATCTGAAGCAAACAAAAGCAGAAATTGCTGGAGAAACTCAGTAGGTCTGGCAGCACTCTTCAGAACAGCTATGTAATACTTACGGTGTAACACTGCACTTCTGAAGGAGGGTCACTGGATCCGAAACATTAATGCTGTTTTCTCTCCACAGATGCTTCCAGACCTGCTGAGTTTCCCTCGCAATTTCTGTTACTCTTACTTGGATCTGTAGATCACCTTACTTCATGTCGGTGTTGGGAAAGACAGTGAAATCCTTACACAAAACTATGGTTAAAGTAAACATTGAGCAACAAAAAAATGCAACAACTATGAGTCAGCCCAAATTCCAAAAGGGAAGGTTATGTTTGAACAGTGATTGAATCCTTTGAGGCAATGCCAGGAAAGGTTAATGCAGTGGACAAAATGTATTTGGATTTTCAAAAGGCCTTTGATAAGTTATCACTGGCTAAATTCATGGCTAAAGTCAGAACATGTGGTGTTAAGGGTCAGATAGTAGGATGGATAGCAAGCTGTTGACAAAACAGAGAGCAAAGTGTCTGTGTTAAGAGCTGCAGTGTAGACTGGCAAAGAGTAAGGAGTAATATTCCACAAGGATCTGTGTTGCCTGCTTACATTTTGAAAAATTGGTCTTAGGAATTGATAAAACAATTTTAAAATTTCTGTTAACAGTAACTGGTTAGTATTGAGGAGAACAATGACAAAAATATGGGAAGATATTAATAAACTTTCAGGATGGGAGTCACATTGACAAATGAGCTTCACTTGCAGGGATGTTGCCGGGTTGGAGGGTTTAAGCTTTAGGGCGAGTTTGAATAGGCTGGGACTGTTTTCCCTGGAGGGTTGGAGGCTGAGCGGTGACCCTATAGAGGCCTATAAAGTCATGAGGGGCATGGATAGGGTCAATAGACATGGTCTTTTTCTTGGGGGTGGGGGAGTCCAAAACCAGAGGGCATAGGTTTAGGGTGAGAGGGGAAAGATTTCAAAGAGACCTAAAGGGCAACTTTTTACACAGAGAGTAGTGCGTGTGTGGAATGAGCTGCCAGAGGAAGGGCTGGTACAATTACAACATTTAACAGACATCTGAATGGGTGAATGAATATGAAGGGTTTGGGACTAGATTAATTGAGGATATCTGGTTGGCACTGTTGAGTTGGACCGCAGGCTCTCTCTCTGTGCTGTACATCTCTATGACTCTATGTAAATAAGTGTGAGGCGACGCATTTTGGTCAAAGGTAATAACAAAAATGGGGGAAACAGTGCCATCTGAGCTAAGAGTCACATAAATCATTACGAATAATACTAGAGTACTGAGAGCTTAAAATAAACAAGCACAGCAGTCGAAATTCTTTCTAAAGAGAGGGAATTATAAAGTAGAGATTGTTCTATTATGTTGGCATAGAAAATTGTTTAGACCACACATAACCATAGAGGCATTGGAGTAGATGTGATAACAATTTGCTATGGTGATGTCAGAAAATGAGAAGCATTATCCAACAAGACAAATTGGACAACTTGGCTCTTTTCCATACAGCTGAGGAATTACAAAGTAGAAGTCTCCAAAATTATGAAAGTGGTTGATAGGGTAAGTGCAGGGAAAATGTTTCTGACCAAAACGAGGGGCCGTAAGCATAAGATAATTGCTAATTCATTCAACAGCGACTGAAGGAGAAAAATTGTTTTAATGCAGAGGATGGAGAGAATGTGGAACTGATTCCACAGGGAGTGGCTGAGACTATGATGCATTCAGGGGAAGGTAAAAGAATTCAACAGAAAGAGGGGGATCAAAGGATATGCTGAGAGGGTAAGATGAAATAATGTGGGAGGAGGCTGGTGAGGTGAGGAAAATACATACCAACAAGGACCATTTGCAGTGAATATTTGCATATTCTCCCTGTGTCTGTGTAGGTTTCCTCTGGGTTCCTCCCACAGCTGTGCAGGCTAAGTGGATTGGCCATACTAAATTGCCCATAGTGTCCAGAGATGTGCAGGCTTGGTGGATTAGCCATGGTAAAGGGAGGGTTATGGGGCCAGGGTGAGGGCCTGTATCTGGGTGGGATGTTCTTCAGAGGGTCTGTGTAGATCCGATGGGCTGAGTGGCCTCTTTCTGCATGGTAGGGACTCTATGATTCTGTGAATGTTTCTGTACTGTAAGTGCTAACTTTGACATCCACATGCTTCCCTTTAGAGAAGTACAATTTCCTGGGAATCAGCATCGTGGGGCAAAGTAACGAGAGAGGCGATGGAGGGATTTACATTGGGTCCATCATGAAGGGAGGGGCTGTGGCAGCGGACGGCAGAATCGAGCCTGGAGACATGTTGTTGCAGGTGGGTCCCCGGGTCGGAGCTCACACGATTCCTCACCCAGCTGGGGGAGAGGGGGGTGGCTGAGTGTGAAACATTAACTCTGAAATCAGAGAGAATATTCTTGAGAGGAAGGTGCTGGAAATCAGGTCACATGGGGTGGCATGGTGGCTCAGTGGTTAGCACTGCTGCTTCACAACACTAGATTTGACTCCAGTCTTGGGCAACTGTGTGTGGAGTTTGCACATTCTCCCCGTGTCAGTGTGGGTTTCCTCCGGGTGCTCCGGTTTCCTCCCACAGTACAAAGATGTGCAGGTTAGGTGAATTGGCCATGCTAAATTGCCCATAGTGTTCAGGGATGTGTAGGTTAGATGCATTAGTCAGGGGTAAATAGTGGATGGGGAAATGGGTCTGGGAAGGTTACTTTTCCAAGGGTTGATGTGGACTTGTTGGGCCGAAGGGCCTGTTTCCACATTGTAGGGATTCTAATTCTCATTCTAACATCACTCCATGATCTGTCACAAAAGGTGATACAATAGAATGAAGTCGTGTGGGAAAAATGCATGGGAGACATACGCACAAGCATAAATGAGCGATAGTTTTGAGTATAAATCAACTAGTGAAGATTGTCAGCTAATTAGCTCCTTGCAGTTTATGAGAACTCACTGTGTGCAGATTGGCTGCTTCATTCTTATGTTATGACCTCACTTCATCATTGGTTGCAAAGCACTGCACTGCAAAGTGATATTCTAAGCTTATACAAAATGTGGTAGTTTTATTATTTGCTTCACACTACCTGGGTTCACGTCTCATCTGGTGCCCTTATTGCACCTACACACAATTTTGCATTTGCCCTGACAGTGATGTCATTTCTCTGTTTGTCTTATGGTTCTTTACCAGAAAGAAGGATAACCAAGTGAGCAGAGAATTGGTAAAGGGAATTAGTCAGAGTTGCTGCATCTCATCAATGCCTAACAGGTCCTGCCAAGAAACCGATAAGTGAATGCTGGGTTCACCTTGATATTGCTTCCCTTGCTGAGGAAGCTAATATTCTGATGTTGAGTAATTGTAGCTTTTCCTTCATCTCAGGTTAATGACATCAACTTTGAGAACATGAGCAATGACGACGCAGTGCGAGTTCTGAGAGAGATCGTTCACAAGCCAGGGTAAGAGGGAAATTCCATGGTGTGGGTAGCAGACTTTGTTGAGGTGCCAGCCTTATCTCAGTGGGTCACACAGTTGTCTCTGAGTTAGAAGGTTGTGGATTCAAGGCCCAGAGGCTTGCGCGCACAATCATGGATGAAATCCTGGGCAGGGCTGAGGGAGTGCTGCACTGTCAAAGGTGTTGTCTTTCAGATGAGAAAATTATCCTATGACCCTGCCTGCATTCGAAGGTGAATGCAAACAAAAGCATTACAGTCCCTAATGTTGTAGTTAGCATCTACACCTCAACCAACCTCACTAAAAACCAAGTCTCTGATCGTTATCATCAGGCAGTCTGTGGGAGTTGTTCTGTACTATTTATCTGCCAATTTTCCCACTTAACAACAGTAATTACATTTCAGAAGGACTTGAATGTCCTGAAGCTATGAGTGGTGCTACATAAATGCAGTGTTTTCACTTCTTTGCGTTTTAATGCGGTATTGGGTTAATATAACAGCAGGCTAAAGGAGAAACAATTTGGTCTTAAATCTCTGTGTGCAAACCCACGGGAAATAAATAAGTATTCTTTTAAAATGTTCACTGAAACTTAAAGCAGGGAAATGTGTTCAATATGTCGAATGCAACGTGGCAGAAAGTGGATGCAACTCATCTGTTTCTCTAAGGTCCTTTTATTCATGATTGAGCTCAGTCTGGCAGCACCCGTCAGGCTGTTCAAAGAGGAACAGATGCTGAAATCCTGAAATTTCACTTAACCTTTCAGTTGCTGGAATCTTGAGCAGGGTTTTAGTTCCTGTTTTGTGGAAGTCCTAACATGTGAGTGTTCTTTTCTTAAGACCCATCACGCTGACTGTTGCCAAATGCTGGGACCCAACACCTCGCGCCTGTTTCACGCTCCCCAGAAGTAAGTAGCTTCTACAATCTTGTGATGGGCTTGAATAAGATGAAAGAGCGAGAAAAAAGCTTGTGGGAAAATAAGTCTCCATCAGTGTATTAAAAATTTCATGCCTTTGGACAACACTTGTCAACAGCCCTCCAATATAAATCCTGGTGTCCTATGGTCACAGGTGATTGTAAAACAGTAAGAAATAGGAGTAAGGGTGGTTCCCATGGGAGGTGATGGCATAATGGTAATGTCTGGATTGATAGCCGAGGATTGCAAATTAATGTTCTTGTGAAAGGTATTCGAATCCTCACAATGGTAGATGGTAACATTTGGATTCAATACAAATCTGGAATAAAAGCTGGCTAAATGTGGATCACATGAAAAGAATCCATCTGGTTCATTAATAACCTTTAGGAAAGGAAATCTGCCATCCTAACCTGGTCTGGTCTACAAGTGACTGCAATGTGGTTGACTATCCTCTGGACAATTAAGAATGAGAAATAAATGCTAGCCTAGTCAATGACCCCTAAATCCCTTAAACAAATCATTGCTAGAAATTGCTCCATGCCCAAGGTTGGTCTGCCATTCAATGAGCTCATAGAATCCTGACTGTGTGAAAAGAAGCCATTTGGCCCATCAAGTCCATACCAACCCTCCAAAAAGCATCCCACTAAAACCCTACATTTCCTGTGGCTAACACATCTAGGCTGCACATCCCTGGATACCTAACATGCACATCTTTGAACTGTGGGAGGAAACTGGAGCTCCCAGAAGAAATCAATGCAGACATGGAAATGTGCGAACTCCACACAGACAGTCGCCTAAGGGTGGAATTGAACCCAGATCCCTCGTGCTTTGAGGTGGCAGTGTTAACCGCAGACCCACCATGCTGCTCATATCACGGCTGATATAATTGTGCCCTGAACTCCACTTTCCAGTGGCCCTCCTATAATCCTTAACTCTCTAGCAGATCAAAAATCTGTTTAAAAACCCAGACTTCAATATATTCAATGATATTCAGTGAGCCATAGGAAATGCAGGGTTACGGGGATAGGGTAGAGGAGTGAGTCTGGGTACACTGTTCTTTGGAGTCAGATTGGATGTGCCAAATGGCCTGCTTCCACACTATAGGGACTCTATATCCAGCCTGCACTGGCCTCTGATCAAGAGCATTCCAAAGAAAGAAAAATATTGTCCTCATCTCCATCTTAAATGGCAGACCCCTTATTGTTACCCCTTCGTGATCTGAGGCATTGAAAATGCTACAAATACAATCATCAGTGAACATCCTCGCTATTGACCTTGTAATGGAGGGAAGGTCATTGATGAAGCAGCTGAAGCACCTCAAAGCATTACCCTTTTGATCTCCTGTCAAGATGTCCTGGCACTGAGATGATTGACCATCTACACTGCAACCATTACTATTGCATTGTCTTGATGCTAACTAAGCCCCTGAAAATCCTTGCTTATTATTGAAATTGTACATGATGAATAATGTGAATTGTGAATAATTAAGGTTCCACTTAATAACAGGAGAATAAAGACTAGTCACAGTGTGTAACCTGACACTCCCTTGAATATTTCGCATGTCTGCAATTTGTTGTTCAGTTCCAGTGAGAGACATGGAGCAATAATTTCTTTAATTCATTGAGTACATATTGAGTTTCCAGCTGTAAACTCATCCTCTGTTAGATTTTAGTCTGTCCATCCCTCCCTATGACAGTAGTTGGTGTCAGTTGAGGGATTTAAACAGTTTCATCCCTCATTATTTCATATACCTTCAATCCATTGAGTCCTCTTTCTGATCAAATGGTGACCCGCGAAGTGTGGTTTCTCAATAGCCGACAGAAATAAGCCTGGCTCAATAGTAAAGTTTCAATACTAGTTAATTTGTGAATTCATTGCGTGAAGATGGTACTCAGACATGCACACATATAGATCCATGTAGATACGTGCAGAACAATGCACTTCAATTGATTCATCCAGAAATGTTTAAAATTCTGTAAAATTTTATACACCGTAAATACTACCACAGTGAAAGTATTGATGTCTGTCTATTTCTAACCCTCCTTCAGGTGAGCCCATTCGTCCCATCGACCCAGCGGCATGGGTGTCACACACAGCGGCCATGACAGGAGCCTATCAGCCATATGGTATGAGCCCCTCTATGAGCACCATTACTTCCACCAGCTCTTCCATCACCAGCTCCATCCCAGAAACCGAACGTAAGTTCCACCTGCACACGACCATCTGCCTCACCTGGCATCTACACAGCATCACATCCCAAATCACGGAGCTGCTTTTCTCTCAGTTTGTGTCATTCTACTTTGATTCACCTGTGTTTTGTGTTTTGAGCACCTCACATGCTCAGAGAGTGCAATGTTTCAACTCGAGAAATATGAAGAGATTTCTGCCTGGTAACATCTCACCATCCATCTTATAGTTGCACTTTGGCTAGGAAGACACACTGCAATGCAGAAAAGAGAACAGGTTTTGTAAATATTCAGTACATCGACATCATGTTTTAGTTGACAAATCAAAGGAAAGGGTCAAGGAGCATTATGCAAGGCACTTTTGCATTGTTTAGAGCAAAGTGTAAGGTGAGGTGAGTCCTGTGTCATTTGACTGAATAGTACAGCAGAGGCCCTTTGGCCCACTGAGTCTGCACTGACTTGAACTACTCTACATCTACAGTAATTCCGCTTTCCAGCACTTGGCCCACAGACTTGAATGTTTTGAGACTTCATTTGCTGATCCAAATATTTCTTTAAAGGTTGTGATGTTTACTGCCTCAACCAGCTTCCCAAATGGTGCATTCCAGACTCCCACCACCCTCTGAGTGAAAAGAACTTCCTGAAATCCCTTCTAATCCTCCTGCATTTCCCTTTAAAATTATGATCCTTGTTACTGATCCTTCAATTAAGGGGAACAGCTGCTTTCTATTCACCCTGTCCATGCCCCTCATAATCTTCTACACTCAAAACCCATCTTGTCTCAGGCTTCTCAGCTCTAAAGAAAACAATGGCACGGTGGCACAGTGGTTAGCACTGCTGCCTCACAGCGCCTGAGACCCAGGTTCAATTCCCGCCTCAGGCGACTGACTGTGTGGAGTTTGCACGTTCTCCCCGTGTCTGCGTGGGTTTTCTCCGGGTGCTCCGGTTTCCTCCCACAGTCACAAAGATGTGCAGGTTAGGTGAATTGGCCATGCTAAATTGCCCGTAGTGTTAGGTAAGGGGTAAATGTAAGGGCATGGGTGGGTTGCGCTTCGGCGGGTCAGTGTGGACTTGTTGGGCCGAAGGGCCTGTTTCCATGCTGTAATGTAATCTAATCTAATCTGAAAAACACTCAAACCTATCTAGCCTCTCTTCATAGGTAAAATACTCTATTCCAGGCAACATCCAAGGGAATCTCTTTTATCCCCTCTCCAGTGCAATCACATCCCTCCTATTGTGTGGTAATTAGAACTATACGCAGTACTCGAGCTGTGGCCTGACCAAAGTTCTGAACAGCTCCACCATGACTTCCCTAATATTATGATGTGTGCAACCACTGATAAAGGCAAGTGTTCCTTGTGCCTTATTAACTATCATATCCTGCCAGCCATCTGTGGACAAACACCCCCAGATGCCTCTGTTCATAGTGTCCTGTCATTCATTGAGTACTCTCTTCTCTTGTTACTTCTTCCTCTCACTTTTCAAGATTAAATTCTATCTGCCACTAATTTTCCCATCTGACCAATCCATCGAAATCCTCCCGCAACCTTAGACCTCATTCCTTGCTGTAAACCACCTGGCCCATCTTTACAAACTTATCATCCCATCGCAAAATCTGTCTCAGTTACATATGCCACAAAAATTAAGGGACCCTGCACTGATCCCTATGGTACATTGAAGGATACTGGCCTCAAGCCACAAAAGTAGACTTTTACCACTACCCTATATCTCCTGTCATTAAGCCAATTTTGGGTCCAACTTACCAAGTTACTCTGCCCATGTGTCTTACTTTCTTCATCAGCATTCCTTGTGAGAGCTTGTCAAAGACTTTGATGAAGTCCATGTAACTACACTACCCTCATCTACACACCTGGTCACTTCCTTGAAACATTCTGTCAAATTTATAATTAATAATCTTCCTCTGACAAAGCCATGCTGATGATCCCTGATCAAAACTTGCCTCTTCAAATGAAGATTAATCCCCTCCTTCAGAATTTTCCCCAGTGGTTTCCCTACCCACTGATGTGAGACTCACTGGTCTGAAATTTCTGGACCCACATCTGCCACATTTCTCGGAGAGTGGAGCCCCATTAGCTGTCTTCTAGTTCTTTGGCACCTCCAGTGTGACCAAGGAGAATTAAAAATTTGGGTCAGAGTCCCTGTAACTGACTCCTCAAACTATTGAAAGAAAGGGAACACCTGAGATCCTGGCGATGAAAACGTTAGAAATGGAGATGAGGCATGAGTCTGAATTTTTAATACAGAAAGCATGTAAGGAGGAAAGATAGGTGGTATTTGCAACTTTAGAGGAAAAAAAATGGAAAATGCAAGTCACCATTATCACAGTGAATCATAGGCTACTCTTTCATTAAAGAGAGATGACTGCTCATAATTTTAACCTGAGGGTCACCGCACATCAAGTAAGGGGTGCAATTGAGAAGGCAGAGTCTTATTAGTAAGACAGTACAGTAATCTGCATAACTTTGTATAGCAAACAACCATCCAAGCCACTGAGCTCACTGACCACACTCATATCGTCCAATACGAGAGAAACATTGCATTACAGAAGCAGAGAGGCTGATAGTGAAACAGGGATAAGACATTCTCCAAAATAAAAACCTTTGTGATTTTTATAATTGACTTGGATGAGGAAGTGGAAGTGTAGGTTAGTAAGTTTTCCAATGACATGAAGGTTGGTGGAGTTGTGGATAGTGTGGAGGGCTCTTGTAGGTTGCAACGGGACATTGACAGGATGCAGAAGTGAGCCGATAAGTGGCAGATGGAGTTCAACCTGGAAAAGTGTGAAGTGATTCACTTTGGAAGGTTGAATTTGATTGTAGATTACAGGGTTAAAGGCAGGATTCTTGGCAGTGTGGAGAAACAGAGGGATCTTGGGGTCCCTGTCCATAGATCCCTCAACGTTGCCACCCAAGTTGATAGGGTTGTTAAGAAGGCGTATGGTGTGTTGGCTTTCATTAACGGGGGATTGAGTTTAAGAGCCGTGAGGTTATGCTGCAGCTCTCTAGAGCCCTCGTTAGACCACATTTGGAATATTTTGTTCAGTTCTGGTCGCCTCATTACACAAAGGATGTGGAAGCTTTAGAGAGGGTGTAGAGGAGATTTACCAGGATGCTGCCTGGACTGGAGAGCATTTCTAATGAAGAAAGGTTGAGGGAGCTAGGGCTTTTCTCACTAGAGCCAAGAAGGATGAGAGTTGACTTGATAGAGGTGTGCAATAGAGGCATAGATAGTGTGAATAGCCAGAGACTTTTCCGAGGTGGAAATGTATATCACATGGGGGCATAATTTTAAGGTGATTGGAGGAAGGTTTAGGGAAGGTGTCACAGGTAGGTTCTTTACACAGGGAGTGGTGAGTGTGTGGAATGCATTGCCAGCAGCAGTAGTAGAGTCAGATACATTAGGGACGTTTAAGTGACTCTTGGATAGGCACATGGGTAGATGATACAATGAAGGGTACGTAGGTTTGTTTGATCTTAGAGTAGGATAAAAAGTTGGACAACATCGAGGGACGAAGGGACTGTACTGTGCTGTACTGTTCTATGTTCAATCAAGTCCCGCTTCAGCATTCTCTGCTTCAGGGAAAACAAACCCACTTTCTCTTGATAACTGAGACTTTCCATGCCTGGTAACATCCTCTGCACCCTTTCCAGTACAAACATACTGTTCTGATAGTGTCAAAAAGTGTGGTGCTGGAAAAGCACAGCAGATCAGGCAGCATCTGAGGAGCAGGAGGATCGACGTTTTGGGCCTAAGCACTTCATCAGGAATGTGGAGGGGGAAGCGGGCTGAGAGATAAATAGGAGGGTGGGGATGGAACTGGGGGAGAAGGCAATAGGAAGATGCAGGTGGAGGGTGATGGTGATAGGTCGGTGGGGATGGTGGAGTGGATAGGTAGAAAGGAAGATGGACAGGTAGGACAGGACAAGAGGGTGGTGCCGTGTTGGAGGGTTGGATCTGGAATGGGGGGGGGGTGGAGTAGATTTGGAAACTGATGAAGTTGATGTTGATGGCATGTGGTTGAAGGGTCCCAAGGCAGAAGATGAGGCGTTCTTCCTCCAGTCAACAGGTGGCTTGGATTTGATGGTAGAGGAGGCCCAGGACTTGCATGTCCTTGGTGGAGTGGGAGGGAGAGTTGAAGTAGTCGGCCACAGTGAGGTTGTTTGGTGTGTGTGTCCCAGAGATGTTCCTGAAACGCTGTGCAAGTTGGCGTCCTGTTTCCCCAAATGTAGAGGAGACCACGCCGAGTGCAACAGACACAGTGGATGAGGTGGGTGGATATGCAGGAAAATCTCTGCCAGGTGTGAAAAGATCTTTTGGTTCCTTGGACGGAGATGAGCAGGAAGGTTTTACACCTCTTGCGGCAGCAAGGGAAGGTACCGAGTGTGGAAAGTGGGTTGGTGAGGGGCGTGGACCAAATGAGGGCGTCGTGGAAGGAATAGTTGATAGAGGTGAGGGAGGAAAATATATCTCTGGTGGTGGGGTCTGATTGTAGGTGGCAGAAATAGCAGAGGATAATGTGCTGTATCTGGAGATTAGTAGGGTGATAGTGTGGCAACCAGAACTGCTGACAATATTCTATCTCTGCCCCCACCAATGTTTCATAAAGTTGTAGCAAGACTTTCTTGCTTCTATTCTACACCCCAGCTCATGAAGGCTAGCATCCTGTATGCTGTCTTCATCACCATGTCGACTTCTGCTGACACCTTTAGGGATCTTTGAATTTGTATACCAAATCTCTTTATTCCTCAGTACTCTCTAGGGACCTATCATTCATTTTGTGTCTCATTCCTTTATGATACTTTCCAAAATGCATCATCTTGCACTTATTGGGATTAAATTCCATCTGCCATTGCTGTGCCCAACTTAACAGCTGATCAATATCAGACTGTAGCTTGAGACCATCCTCCTCACTATCAGCAACATCACCAATTTTCACATCATCTGCAAACTTACTGATTAGACTTTCTTTATTAATGTACATAACAAACAGCAAGGGTCCCAGCATCAATTCTTGTGTACACTGTTGGTCACAGGCTTCCAATCACAACCCTCCACCATCATCCTTGCCTCCTATTTGTCAGTCACTTTTCAGCCAACTTGCCTTGGATCCCATGGGCTCTTATCTTTTGGACCAACCTTCTATGTGATACTTTGTTAAAGGCCTTATTGACATCCATGTAAACCTCATCAACTGCTTCTACCTTCCTCAATATATTTATTCACCTTTACAAAAAACCCAGTTAAATTAGTCAGACAAGATCTACCTCTAACAAATCTGTGCTGACTATCCCTGATCAATCCCTATCTTTCCAAGTGTTGATTAACTCTGTCCTTCAGAATTTTTTTCAATAATTCCCCCATCACTGATGTCAGACTTACTGGTCTGTAATTACCTGGCCTATACCTTGAACAAAGGAACTCCAGTTATCTGGCCCTTCACCTATGGCCAACACGGTATTAAATATCTCAGCCAAGGCCTTGGTATTCTCCTGTCTTACCTCCCATAGTAGCTTGAGATTTATGCACCTTTATGCCCACTAAAACATCTAGTATTTCCTCCTTATTAATCTGAACATGCTCTGGAGTTTCACCTTCCGAACTGAAATATCCAGCTGTAATGTCTTTCTCCTCTGTGAATATATTACAATGTCTACAATTTGTTTAAAACAGAATTAGTCGACAGAGTCCACACGCCTTGCAGCGGCTATGGCAATACAGATGTGGGAGCTCATCTGAAGTTAAAGGAGTTGGAGAGACGCTATACGTTGCAAAGTGAATAGCTAAATTAATAAGTAAAAGTAATAAACGCCAGGTCACGCGATTTCCCTGTGTCTGTTACTTCTGCATTTTAAAGGTATGCAAGATAACCAGTAGTAAAGTGCAAGATAGGTTCATTATTCCATACAGTCACACTTGGCCAACAGGTTTGTAGTTAACATATTCTAATTTTGTTGGCTTTCAAAAAAACGAGAAACCGTCTCCACTAGCCTCCATGAAAGATTCAAGATTCCAGGAGAGGATTACACCTATCGTTAGTGACCCTAGAGAAGGAGGGGTTGATGATAAAAGTTGTCAGTTTAATAAATTTAGATTGAACTAACTTCAGTCTTTAGAAGTAGATGTTGCTGACATAGTTTTACATACTGTTGTTTTATCTGTAACCAAGAAATTGCATTGAGTGCTTGTTAACTATGAACTCAATATTATAACTTAGTATTTGTAAAGTAAGATCAAACATTACAATCCTTTGCAGTACTAGATTGTTCTGAAATGAATTATGCCTTCTATAAATTAGGCAATTACTAACAACTAAATTGCTATGACTAATAAATAAATGATAAATTACACTGCTGACGAATGGCCAGTTCTCTCCATTCCCATTCTTGCCACACCTCTTCCTGACAGCCCAGCACTGCGCCACGCCGTAACATTGCTCATTTGAAGCAAAATCTCTTTATGTTCTTTTCTTCTCAGGGTTCGATGATTTTCATTTATCAGTCCACAGTGACATTGTCACCATTGTCAAGGCCATGGCGTCACCAGAGTCTGGCTTGGAGGTCCGCGACCGGATGTGGCTTAAAATAACCATCCCCAACGCTTTTATAGGTATGTCAGATCGAGCTGGTGAGCTGGGTTTAGAAACAGTGCCTTTGCTGAATAATAAATGGTGGCTCAGTGGTTAGCACTGATGCCTCACAGCACCAGGGTCCCAGGTTCAATTCCACCCTCGGGTGACTATCTGTGTGAGTTTCCTCCAGGTGCTCCGGTTTCCTCTCTCAGTCCAAAGATGTGCAGGCCAGGTGAATTGGCCATGCTAAATTGCCCATAGCGTTAGGTGCATTAGTCAGAGGGAAATGGGTCTGGGTGGGTTATTCTTCAGAGGGTCGGTGTGGACTGGTTGGGCCAAAGGGCCTGTTCCCACACTGTAGGGAATCTAATCTAATCTAAACAAGATAAACATGGAAGAGGGAGACTGGCCCTCACCTATGCTCATCTGTTTGGATAATCTTGAAGATTGGCCTAACCAGCACCCTAATTCTTTCTAGTTCTGATGACAGGTTTCCTTTACTTTCATTCCTGATGAAGGGCTTTTGCCCAAAAGGTCGATTCTCCTGCTCCTCGGATGCTGCCTGACCTGCTGTGCTTTTCCAGCACCCCTCTAATCTAGACTCTGCTTTCCAGCATCTGCAGTCCTCATTTTTGCCTAGGTTTCTCTTTCTGCAAATGCTGCTTGACCAGCTGAGCATTTCCAGTATTTTCTGCTTTTATTTCATATTTCCAGCATCTGCAGTATTTTGCTTATTGATGAGATCCCAATCATTGTGCTCCTAACAAGTAGTACTTGCATTGAACCTGGGACAAAAAGCTCTAAATATTGAGGACAGATTGAATAGACAGGATTGTATTTCCTTAAATATAGAAGACTGTTGCAGAACCAGATTTTAGTGGTAATTTTCAGAAGAGATAAATACAATGATTTGGAGACAGTAAGACAGTAAGGACTGCAGATGCCAGAAGCCAGAGTCAATGGATGCGAAGCTGGAAAAGCATAGCAGTTTAGACAGCATCCAAAGAGCTAGGAAGTCAACACTTTGGGCCAAACCCATTCATCAGGTTTCCTGATGAAGGGTTTCAACCCGAAACATTGATTTTCATGCTCCTTGGAAGCTGTCTGACCTTCTTTGCTTTTCCAGCGTCCAATCTTTTGACCCCTCATAAATATATTAATGGGAAATATTTTTAGATTAGATTAGATTACTTACAGTGTGGAAACAGGCCCTTCGGCCCAACAAGTCCACACCGCCCCGCCGAAGCGCAACCCACCCATATTCCTACATTTTACCCCTTACCTAACACTACGGACAATTTAGCATGGACAATTTACCTGACCTGCACATCTTTGTGACTGTGGGAGGAAACTGGAGCACCCGGAGGAAACCCACGCAGACACGGGGAGAACGTGCAAACTCCACACAGTCAGTCACCTGAGGCGGGAATTGAACCCGGGTCTCTGGTGCTGTGAGGCAGCAGTGCTAACCACTGTGCTACCGTGCCGCCTAAGGGCTTTGGAGTAAGGAGAGGAAGTGGAGTTGAGAGATGATCTCAGTTTGCCCTTTTAAAAGTGGCTGCAGAACTCGCTGCACTCAATGACCTTCTTTACTGTATCATTCTGTCTTGTTTTCCCAGGCTCTGATGTTGTTGACTGGCTTTACAACCACGTGGAAGGTTTTCCAGATCGGCGCGAGGCTAGAAAATATGCCAGTAATCTCCTCAAAGCTGGTTACATCCGACACACCGTCAACAAAATCACCTTCTCAGAGCAGTGCTACTACATCTTTGGGAATCTCTGTGGCAGTGAGTTACTCTGTCTTTGGGGCATGTTGTCATCTCAAACCGGTATCCTTTCTCTACTTCACCTCAAACTCTGGCTGCTATTAAAGAAATAAGTCATCGCTTGGTTGTACAGAACTTGCTTATTACAGAAAGGAGAAACGCATTATCAAAGCTTCTCGTTTTGCAGTTTAGATTAGATTAGATTAGATTAGATTCCCTACAGTGTGGAAACAGGCCCTTCAGCCCAACAAGTCCACACCGACCCTCTGAAGAGTAACCCAGCCAGTCCCATTTCCCTCTGACTAATGCACCTAACACTATGGGCAATTTAGAATGGCCAATTCACCTGACCTGCACATCTTTGGACTGTGGGAGGAAACCGGAGCACCCAGAGGAAACCTACGCAGACACGGGGAGAGTGTGCAAGTTATCAGGACAGATGCAAGAAGTCCAAATTTCAAAAGACTGATAAACGTTGCATGAGAAAAAGGTGCTAATTAGCTGGCATGTGGACTGATTTATTGAAGCACTGGCATGGAGAATATACCATGGAAATATTGTCCCTGAAATTTTTGTTTAATTCAAAAGTGTGCAATACCTGTACATGTTCCTTTTGCCTACAGAGGACCAGTCTATGTGTGTGGATATATGCAGCTTCTAGCAAGTGTGTTTGAGCCACATTGTGAATCCAACTGATAATCTTAAATTGGTTGTTAGTATAATTCTCATCATACTTAGACAGCCCTTGCTAAACAATCCAAATCATGGAATTGTATCTAACATTAGACATTATATTCTGTGATTTGCAAGTAGGGGCTTTTCTCATGCAGTACAAACAGTATGCAGTACAATTCCCTTTGACATTTGGCGTTCTTACTTCTTATCAGATAAATACAAGATGAAAGGTTTCAACAGTGCATCTCTTTTTCTCATCAATACCTACAGGAAAAGTGGAGGAATGATTTTTCTGCTTTATTCTCATGGAATTTGAGCATTGCTGGTATGGCCAGCATTTGTTGCCTGTCTCTCATTATCCTTGGACTGAATAGCTTGCTGGGCTATTTCAGAAAGCACTTTAGACTCAGCCACATTGCTGTGAGTCTGAAGTCATGTGACAGGTCAGATAGGGATGGTAGGTTTTTTCTGTAATGGGGAGTGAATGGATTAGTTTTATTATCATTGTGAATCAAGTGGGTTTTTTGGCATTTGAAGATAGTTGTCATGGTCACCATTGTTTATTTTTAACCCATGTGCCCAAAGAATTAGTCTGGGGCTTCTGGTTTATTAATCCAGGAACATTACCATGACGTGCCTGGCTCCCTTAATGAGCAGTACTGTACATACACAGTGACTCACAGTGAGTTGTGCTGGGTGCACATGTGTGTGCTACATACTGAATTCTGTTCCTTGCTCAACAGGAAGTACGATGCAGTTTAAAAATGTCAATCTGAAGATCTTTCTTTCTTTTTCTCTGTCTCTCAATTTTGCCCCTTCTCTTTCTCTTCCCCATCCCCCTTTCCTCGGTCTTCCCTTTTTCTCTCCCCTCTCTCTTCTGTTTCCTTCTTCCATCTCCTCTCTTCCCTCTCTTTGACTTTTTCTCTCTCTCTCCCCCGTCTTCCTCTTCCCATCCACCCCTCGCTCTCTCTCTTGCGCTCGCTCTCTTTCTCTCTCTTACAATGTGCTTCAGGTAGAAGATGTGGTAGGGATTACATGACATTAAATTTTGGATGTAATGACTGAAGTTTCTATGACAAGCTGAAGAATGATCATTCCAAAGCTTAATGTCTACCAAGAATATTTTTTCACAGACTGGGATGTTTGTGGTGTATCCAGCCTACCCCATTTACTGTAATTCATAACGCAACACTTTCCTCCGCCACAGGAATGTGATCTCTTGCAGTATTTCAGAGTGGGGACTGTGGAATATCTTTGTTCCTTCAGTTGTGACTTGGGTTCATCAGTAGAAATCAGTCTGGCCCTTTTACTTCTGATTGCTACACAGTACCTGGACAACCAGACAGCAACTGCCACATGGTAACTGAGGCTGCTGGGCAAAGTCAGAACCAGCTTCTGATGTGATGGTTGTCACCGTGGAATGACCTGTCATTAATTGCTACACCTGGCCCACTTAGAGTCATATAGCATGGAAACAGACCCTTTGGTCCAATCAGTCCATGACGACCATAATCCTAATTAAAATAATTCCACCTGCCTGCATTTGGCTCATATCCCTCCAAACCTTTCCTATTCATGTGGTAGCTGAGAGCTGCTCATACCAGTGAGAAAAACGGAGAGACCTCTTCAGAGCCGTGGGGAAAATTGCATTGGGATTGAAATAGAAGATGGGTGAAGATTGAAAAATATTGAACCCTGCATACAAGCTCATATGTTTGTGCACTTGTCGAGCAGATAATAAACTATTGTTTCGGGACCCTGCAGGATTACAGACATTTGCATAGTGCCATTGACAGAACTAACAGGCAGTAATTCTTCCCGTTTCTGCAGACATGGCTAATCTAACCCTGAATGACCAGGATGGATCCAGTGGCACTTCAGATCAAGACACATTGGCACCTCTCCCCCACCCAGGCGCAGCACCGTGGCCTATTTCCTTCCCATACCAGTACCCACCGCAGCATCCTTACAATCCACACCCACCAGGCTACCACGACATCACCGGGTTCACGTATGGAGGGGGCAGTGCCGGCAGCCAGCCCAGTGAAGGTGAGAGAACCACGTTAACCAAAACAGTAACGCATTGCAGTGTGTCCAGGTCTGGTTACTCCACTGTTTATGAAGTTGTTCAAGGTACCAGTTGCCCCATTATTGGTTCAACAAAAACGATTTCCATTTATATAAGGTCTTTAATGGAGTGAAATGTTCCAAGGTACTTCACAGAAATGAATTTCAAACAAAGTTGAACACTAAGCTTCCAAAAGCAATATTAGGACAGGTGATAAAAAGAAAAGTCGAATGGAAGGGGTAAAAGCAGGAGGGCAAAAAGGGGACATGAGATAGCTTTGGCAAATAGAGTTGAGAAGAATCCAAAGGGTTTTTACAAATATGTTAAGGACAAAAGGGTAACTAGGAAGAAAATAAGGCCCCTCAAAGATCAGCAAGGCGGCCTTTGTGTGGAGCCACAGAAAATGCGGGAGGATACTAAACAAGTATTTTGCATCAGTATTTACTGTGGAAAAGGATATGGAAGATATAGACTGGAGGGAAATAGATGGTGACATCTTGCAAAATGTCCACATTACAGACGAGGAAATGCAGGATTCTTGAAATGGGTAAATGTGGATGAATCCCCAGGACCTGATCAGGTGAATCCAAGAACTCTGTTGGGCCTCTTGCTGCGATATTTGTATCATCGATAGTCACAGGTGAGGTGCCGGAAGACTGAAGGTTGGTTAACGTGGTGCCACTGTTTAAGAAGGGTGGTAAGGATAAACTAGGGAACTATAGACCAGTGAGCCTGACGTCGGTGGTGGGCAAGCTGTTGGAGGGAATCCTGAGGGACAGGATGTACATGTATTTGGAAAGGCAAGGACTGATTCGGGATAGTCAACATTGCTTTGTGTGTGGGAAATCATGTCTCACAAACTTGATTGAGTTTTTTGAAGAAGTAACACAGAAGATTGATGAGGGCAGAGCAGTAGATGTGATCTATATGGACTTCAGTAAGGCATTCGGCAAGGTTCCCCATGGGAGACTGATTAACAAGGTTAGATCTCATGGAATACAGGGAGAACTAGCCATTTGGATATAGAACTGGCTCAAAGGTAGAAGACAGGGGGTGGTAATGCAGGGATGTTTTTCAGACTGGAGGCCTGTGACTAGCGGAGTGCCACAAGGATCAGTGCTGGGTCCTCTACATTTTGTCAGTTACATAAATGATTTGGATGCGAGCATAAGAGGTACAGTTAGTAAGTTTGTAGATGACACCAAAATTGGAGGTGTAGTGGACAGCGAAGAGGGTTACCTCAGATTACAACAGGATCTTGATCAGATGGGCCAATGGACAGAGAAGTGGCAGATGGAGTTTAATTCAGATAAATGTGAGGTGGTGCATTTTGGGAAAGCAAATCTTAGCAGGACTTATACACTTAATGGTAAGGTCCTTGGGAGTGTTGCTGAACAAAGAGGCCTTGGAGTGCAGGTTCATAGCTCCTTGAAAGTGGAGTCGCAGGTAGATAGAATAGTGAAGAAGGCATTTAGTATGCTTTCCTTTATTGGTCAGAGTATTGAGTACAGGAGTCGGGAGGTCATGTTGCGGCTGTACAGGACATTGGTTAGACCACTGTTGGGATATTGTGTGCAGTTCTGGTCTCCTTCCTATTGGAAAGATGTTGTGAAACCTGAAAGGGCTCAGAAAAGATTTACAAGGATGTTGCCAGGGTTGGAGGATTTAAGCAACAGGGAGAGGCTAACAGGCTGGGGCTGTTTTCCCTGGAGCGGGGGAGGCTAAGGGGTGACCTTATAGAGGTATACAAAATTATGAGGGGCATGGATAGGGTAAATAGGCAAAGTCTTTTTCCTGGGGTCAGGGAGTTCAGAACTAGAGGGCATAGGTTTAGGATGAGAGGGGAAAGATATAAAAGCGGCAACTTTTTCACACAGAGGGTGGTGCGTGTATGGAATGAGCTGCCGGAGGAAGTGGTGGAGGCTGGTACAATTGCAACATTTAAGAGGCATTTGGATAGGTATATGAATAGGAAGGGTTTGGAGGGATATGGGCCGGGTGCTGGCAAGTGGGACTAGATTGAGTTGGGATATCTGGTCAGCATGGACGAGTTGGACCGAAGGGTCTGTGTCCATGCTATACATCTCTATGACTCTAAGTTTAATGAACATTGTAAAGAGGGAGAAAGAGGTCAGAAGGCAACTGATAGAGACATGTTGATTTGCAAGGTGCCACTCTGCAGCAAATACTGAGTTAGTGTATAACATTTTGTCAATATAAAACAATTAAAGCAGAAATTCAGCCCTTACTCTCACAGAAGTCGTGTTATCATCTATTAACATCTTGAACAGGGATAGTTAAAGAACACATAAATTTGCTGAGTATTGACTCCTAGATAATTGAGCACATTGTATGAAATAAAAACAAAGTGCTGAAGAAGTTCAGGAGGTCTGGCAGCATCAGTCGGAGAGGGAAACAGAGTTTACGTTTCAAGTGTGATCGGATCATTTTGCAGAACTGAAGAGACTCTCCTGCTCCTCGGATGCTGCCTGACCAGTTGTGCTTTTCCAGTACCATACTCTCGACTGTAATCTCTAGCATCTGCAGTCCTCACTTTCACCTAGATAGTTTTTATGCTGTTAAATAGGGGGAAGGGACAAGCGGAACTGAAGAGTAGGTCAGAGAAAGGTTAAGGGAGATTTGAAATCAACAATGTAAAGGAAAAACTCTCCAATAATTTGATACAGTTGACATTTTAAACAGATTATAAAGTACAAAAGCAAGCAGGTTAAACTTGTATAAAACAGTGCTTATACCCTCAACCTGAACCATTGGGTCCATTTCTGGGCACCACACTTTAGGAAGGATGCCAACAATGCCTTTTAGAGGTTGCAGCTGAGATTTCCAAAAATGGTATTGGTGATGGTAAGGTCCTGGGGAGTGTTGCTTGACAAAGAGACCTCGGAGTGCAGGTTCATAGTTCCTTTAGATTAGATTAGATTACTTACAGTGTGGAAACAGGCCCTTCGGCCCAACAAGTCCACACCGCCCCGCCGAAGTGCCACCCACCCATACCTCTACATCTACCCCTTACCTAACACTACGGGCAATTTAGCATGGCCAATTCACTTGACCTGCACATCTTTGGACTGTAGGAGGAAACCGGAGCACCCGGAGGAAACCCAAGCAGACACGGGGAGAATGTGCAAACTCCACACAGTCAGTCGCCTGAGGTGGGAACTGAACCCAGGTCTCTGGCGCTATGAGGCAGCAGTGCTAACCACTGTGCCACCATGCCGCCCACGGGAAAGTGGAGTCTCAAGTAGATAGGATAGCAAAGAAGGCATTTGGAATGCTTTCCTTTATTCATCAGAGCATTGAGTACAGGAGTTGGGAGATCATGTTGCGGCTGTACAGGACATTGGTTTGGCCACTGTTGGGATATTGTGTGCAATTCTGGTCTCCTTCCTATCGGAAGGATGTTGTGAAACTTGAAATGGTTCAGAAAAGATTTACAAGGATGTTACCAGGGTTTGAGCTATAGGGAGAGCCTGAATAGGCTGGGACTATTTTATCTTGAACATCAGAGGCTGAAGTGTGGGGGCCTTCTAGAGCTTCTTTAAATTAATGGAGGGCATGGATAGGGTAAATAGACAAGGTCTTTTTTCTGGGTTGGGGAGTCCAGAGCTGGAGGACATAGGTTTGGGTTGAGGAGGGAAAGATATAAAAGAGACCTACGGGGCAACTTTTTCATTTCGAGAGTGGTGCATGTATGGAGTGAGCTGCCAGAGGCAGTAGTGGAGGCTGGTACAATTACCTCCAATTAAAAGGCATCTGGATAAATATATGAATAAAAGGGTTTAGAAGGATATGGACCAGATGCTGGCAAATGGCACTAGATTAATTTAGGATATCTGGTCAGCATGGACGAGTTGGACCAAAGTGTCTGTTTCTGTGCTGTACATCTCTATGTCTCTGTGAGGGGCTTCAGTTGCAGAGAGAGATTGGAGAAGCTGGAGTTTCTTTGCTCAGCACTAGACAATATAATTGCATTCGAAGCAGTTCAAAGAAGGTTCATTAAACTGATTTAAAGAGGTGTTCAAAACCCTGAAAGGTTTGCTCGGGTGAATAGGAAGAAAACATTTCGAATGATGCAGAGTTGTTAAGCGAATGAAACAAATAAACAATAATAAGTTGTATTTAAATTGTCTTTTTTTTAATGCAGAACTTGCTGAAACAATACATATTTGTTGAAGCTTTTCATCTTGCACTAGTCAGGACAATTCACAAGAATGTCAATCAATTACACTGCACGAGAATCCCTGGCAGAGACATTGCCATGGAGAGTGTGTCAATTAAAATTTACATTTTAAATTGGGCAAGTTAAATCTGATTAGTCAGAGCATTGTCCTGATAAATTAATCAGTGAATGGCTGTCACTAATCTTGTTAAATTGAAAGAGGTGCATTCTATATATATATTCTTTCTATCTACAGACATATATAGTACATGCAAGGCCAGGCATTGTTTTCAACTGAACAAAATAGCTGACAGCCGTTCACTGATTCATTTCACAAGGCAATACCCTAACCAATCGGATTCAGTCTTGTTTAGAATTTGATATTTAAACAAAGTTGGTTGTTAATTGTCAAACATTATTAGTTTGTACATAATTCACAGCAATGTCTCACGTATTCAATGCTTTGCTCACCTCTCGTTGAATATAAATGCAGATTTTTTTCTTTTTATTGGTACTCTTATGAATTGTCCTGATAAGTGGAAGTTGAAAATCTTTGGCAAAATGTGCCTTTTCTCAGTAGAACTCAACTTGTATTTAGATAGCAACTTTAATGTAATACAACGTTTAAGGCAATTGGTAAAAGAAACAGAGGAAGATGAGAATTATTTCGTAATGTCGTCAGGTCAGCCATGACTTCGCTGAATGACAGAACAGGTTTAAGAGACTAAATGAAACTGATTGTACATCCTGAAAGGATTTTGGAAGCAGGTTCAATAATAAATATCAAAAGGGAACTGAATACAGTAAACATAAAGGAATGTGCAGAACTATAGGTAATAAGCGAGGGTAAGTCAATGAATTGGCTAGGTTTTTCAAAAAGAGATATGACTGACACAGGCATGATGAAAGGAATGACCTCATTGTGTTTCCAGGACACTGAGTTTTCCTAATTCTGTAAGCAAGGAGTACAAGCTTTGTGTCTTTGCATGTTTCCCCAAGAAAAATGAACTCCAGTAACATTACAAGGACTGGTAAATGTAGGCTAGCTAGCTTAACATATGTCATTGGGAAAATATTAATGTCTATTAGGAAAGATGTAATAGTAAAACATATAGAAACATAATATAATTAGACAGTCAGCAGGACTTCAGGAAATCATGCCGACTGTATTTGTTGTAGTTCTAGTTCTTTGAGGAGGTATCAAACAGATAAAGGGGAGTCAGTAGATGTAATATATTTGGATTACCAAAAGGCATTCAATAATGTACCACACATAAGGCTACTTAAGATAAAAGTCCAAGGTCTTGTGGGTAATATACTAGCATGGATAGAGGATTAGCTGACTGAAGACAGAGAGTCAAGAGTAAGTGACATTTTCAGGATGGAAACCTTTAACCAATGGTGTGCCAAAGGGATCAGTGCTGGGGTTACAATTATTTAGAATAGATTAATGATTTGATTGACGGAACTGAATGTGCTACATCCAAGTTTGTAGATGACTCAAAAATAGATGGGATGTTAAGTGATGAGGATGAGTCAGAGCCTACAGAGGGAGATAGACAGGTGTTAAGAACCTGGCAGATGGAATATAATGTCAAAAAATGTGAGGTCATGCACTCTTTTGGGATGAAGCATGGTAGAGATGATTATAATTTAAATGGGAAAGACTGCAGAAAGCTGCAGCAGAGGGATTTGCGAGTCCTTCTGCATGAATCACAGAAAGCTAGCCAAGAAGTCCAATCGGTAATAGGGAAGGCAAATAGAATGTTGGCATTTATTCCAAAGGGAATGGAGTTTAAAAATAGGTTAGTTTTGCTAAAACTGTACAAGCTACTATTCAGACAACAGCTGGAATGCTGTGAATAGTTTTGGCTCCCTTATCTAAGGAAAAACTTACTGGCATTGGAGGCAGCTCAGAGAAGATTCACGAGGTATAGAGGGATTCTCTTATGAGAAAAGATTGAGTATATTGGATTGTATTCTTTGGAGTTTGGAAGACTGAGAGCACACCCTATAAAACATATGTGATTCTGAGGGAGATCAACAGGGTGAATGCTGAGAGATTGTTTCCCCTTGTGGAAGAGACTAGGACTCGAGGGCAGAAGCTCAGAGTAATGGGTTGACCACATGAATGAATAGGAACTTATCTTCTCAGAGGCTGGTGAATCTTTGGAATTCTTTACCACAGAATTGTCAAAGCTGGGCCATTAAACGCTGAGATGGACAGATTTTTAATCAGTAAAATTAGGTGAATCCCATTAGGTGAAGGGGTAAATGTAGTGGAATGGGTCTGGGTAGGTTGTGCTTCGGCGGGTCGGTGTGGACTTGTTGGGCCGAAGGGCCTGTTTCCACACTGTAAGTAATCTAATCTAATGGTTACAGGAAAAAGGCAAAGCTGGAGGTTATCAGATCAGCCATGATGTCATTGAATGGGGAGTCATCTCAATGGACTGAATGGCTTAATTTCTCCTCCTCCATCTATGGTCTTATGTAAGATCCTGAGGAGATTGAGAGGGTAGATGTTGAGGTTTATTCTTGAGAAAAATTCAGGGCCGCAGATTAAATATGAGAGGTTTCTCATTTGTGACTGAAATGAGAAGTTTTTTTTTCTCTGAGGGTCATTACTCTGAAAATCTTTTCACAGAGAGCAGTAGAAGTGGATCATTGAACGCATTCAAGGCTGAATTAGATTATTGATAAACAAGTATTACGGGAGAAGTCAAAGAGTTTGTGCTTGATGTCACAAATGGATCAGCCAAATCAAATGGTGGAGCAAGCTTGAGGGGCTGAATGGCTTACTCCTGGTCCTAACTCATGCATTATTTTCTTGACCATCTGTATTCCACTCCGAACTCCACTGTCAGCACCCACTGTTTCACATAACTCCTCCCCAGACCTTACCAAGCTTGACATTCTTGAACACACCTATTCTTGGTTCCGATTCTCTCACATCCAATCCCCATCAAGTCTCAAAAACATTGTTCGTACTTTTATCGCTTTGCTGTTTCTGGGATCTTGCTGTGTGCAAATCTCCTTCTGTGTTTCTCCGGGTTCTGATATTTCAAGACCATTTAATACTATAAGAGGCATACCTGGATATAGCGCTAGTCTGGAGAGGGTGGATAGAAAGCAGCTGTTCCTCTTACTGCAGAAAGCTGTAATACAAAAAGACTTGGGGAGGCTTGTGCACAAAACACAGGTGTAGCAGGTGATCAGGGAGGCTAACGGAATGTTCATCCTTATTTCAAGGAGGTTGAAGTAGAAGAGTAGGGAAGTCTTACTGTAACTGTACAAGGTGCTGGTGGAACCACACTTGGAGTACTGTGAGCAGTTTTGCTCCCCATAATTTTAGAAAGATATTATTGCATTGGAGGCAATTTTGAGAATGATCCTTGGTATGGAGGGATTGTCTTACAAGAAAAGGCCAAACAAGTTGGGTCTTTACTCATTGGAGTTCAGAACAATGGGAGATGATCGCATTGAAACGTACAGGATTTGAAAGGGGCTCATCAGGGTAAATGCTGAGAGAATGTTTTCCTTGCATGGGAGAGTCAAGGACCAGAGGGAATAGTCTCAGAATAAAGGGGCATTAATTTAAGATGGAAATGAAGGGAAATTTATTTACTGAGGGTTGTGAGTCTTTGAAACTTTTTACTTCAGAGAGCTGTGGGGACAGAATCATGGTGTATATCTAAGGCTAAATAGCTTCCTGAGCAATAGGGGAATCGAGGGTTATGGGAAAAAGACAGGAAAGTGGACTTGAGGAACGTCAGATCAGCAGATATCGAATGATGGAAAGGTTCGAAGGGCTTGAATAGTCTTAGTTGAAGGGTCAGTAATCATGGGGTATAATTTTAAGCTGAAAGACAGGAGGTTTAGAGGTGATTTGAGGGAAAATGTTTTCATCCAGAGGGTGATGAGAACCTGGAATGTACTTCCAGGGAGATTAGTTGAGGCAGGAAACCTCACAGCCTTTAGCAAGTACTTGGCTGAGCAAATGAAATGGCAAATAACATTGAAAGCTATAGACCAAGTGCTGGAAAGTGGGACAGGTGTAAATTTAGAGCAGCTTTGTCACAGTAAACTTGATGGGCCAAGTACTGTACAATTCTATGAATATATTCGGACATCCTGGGCTATTACATTATGCTGTATGAATGAAATTTCTTTTCCTTTACTTTTGCAGTCACTTCGTTTCTCTTTGACCTCCGCTTTTGTGCTAATGCTTCTTTGTTTTGGTTCCTTATTGCAGGAAGTCGAAGCAGTGGATCTAATCGCAGCGGGAGTGAAAGGAGAGGAGGAAAAGAGAAGGAGCCCAAAGCAGGGGAGGCCAAGTCAGGGGGCAGCGGCAGTGAGTCAGATCACACCACAAGGAGCGGCATCCGGCGAGAGCGGGCAGTCAGCGAGCGTTCGGTCCCTGCCAGCGAGCACAGTCACCATAGCAACCTCAGCCACCGGAGCCACCACTCCATGGCCGCCAGCGTCCGTAGCCATCACACGCACCAGTCCTACGGGGCTCCTGGTTTGCCACCCCTTTACACCCCACCTCTCATGATGATGCCTCCACAGTCTGTGATGGCGCCCCCAGGTGCACCTCCAGTGCGTGACCTGGCTTCAGTGCCCCCAGAGCTCACGGCGAGTAGACAGTCCTTCAGAATGGCGATGGGAAACCCCAGTGAGTTCTTTGTGGATGTCATGTGACTGTTTTTAATTTTTTTTGTAAAGAAAGCATCAACTATTCTGTCTTGTTACTAAAACAGAACGACTAAAAAAAAAACTGGACTGAGGCCCTGTTTGTGATGGAGTAGCACATTTGAAGTGTGAACAGGACTGTATTTATTCAGCACTAATCTGCAAGATTTATAAACAAAAACCATTTGATTTGCTTCTCTCGCACCACCATCCTGCTCCCTCCCTCCCTGATCGTCTCACAAAACTGGACTGTGTGTGTGCAGACAAAAGCCTGTCTGTCTGCCTCTTTTAATACCTTTCCCATTGTAAGTTTTCTTACTTTTTTTTAGAAAACAAAATACTGCATCTATTGAGAGTGTGTTGTGAAAACCAAAATGAAACTGTAATCGTATCCCATCTTATGTTCTTTTGACCTAATTTCTTAAACCTCTTGTGTGCTTCTTTCCTTGTCACACAGCGAAGAAATATGGGATGTTTGACTTCCTCTGATACCAACTAATAGGCAGTTGGTGCAGAGATGTAAAAGGTCATCGACCGGATTGTGTCCCTTCTTGTATAATTGGCATGATAGCCTTTTTTAAAATAATCCGGACACTACACAGAAGGAGAAAATGAGCAATCCAAGGAGGCGAGTGGAAGATTTGCTTTTTTTTTCATACGTTAAATTCAATCATTAAATACACAGTAATAAATTTCAACAAAACTCATCAAGCCTCGAGGAAGCACCGCAAGCCTTATAGTTCATGCAGAAACAGAAAGAAACTGTCCAACGATGACTTCTCTGTTGTTGAGCTTCAGAAAGTGTGTCCTGTCTAACCTTTCCTTTTATCGCTCGAGCCTTGAAGTCAACACAAAACAGTTTGGGTCAAAGCACAAACACTGAAGTCTTCGACCCTGTTGCAGCTCTCCCCACCCCACCTCCTCCTATCCACGCTCCCCTCCCTTTCAAGAACAGAAATGCAAGGTACTTAATGGCTGGGGACACCTCACTACTGTCAGAGCCAGAAAATCTTTCCAGATCAATCCATTGGAGTCTCAGTGTGGAGAACAAAGACTTGCATCGGAGAATGGAAACAAGCTGCACTAATATTTCACAATCTATAAACCGCACCGTTCGGTTACTGAATCTGAAATTGAATAAGAGAAATATATCATTTGGAGACCAGATGTGACTCTGAATGATGGTTTTGTAGCTGAAAGTTGTATTGTATACTTTAATAAAATGGTTCTAGATGATTTCTTTACATTCATTCATTTGGTCACTTAACATTAGCTTTGTGGATTCATTTCCCTGTTTTTGTCTTGTATCTCATCCTAGATGGTCCCTGACACTGTAATTGGCAGGGAAAGACCATTTACCAGCATTTCTGTTCAAATTAAATTTGTCTTTATCAAAAAAATGCTCCTACATCTGCTGCATTCAGATTCTGACCAGTTTTGTTACTTCTGTCTGTGCACATTATCATCAAGATTTTACTCAAGTTCTGTATTATGAGTGCAGTTTGTGTTCTTCAAAATCAGATTTGCTCCATTCCAAAAATAAAATTAAAATCCCCTCAACCCTATAATATCAAATTCTCTCAGGGCAGGTACAGCAAAGCAAGTTCCATTTACAGTCTCCCAAGCAATTATTAAGCTGTATTATGTTTCAATGGCGAGAGGAGCCATAGAGTCATAGAGATGTACAGCATGGAAACAGACCCTTCGGTCCAACCCGTCCATGCCGACCAGATATCCCAACCTAATCTAATCCCATCTACCAGCACCCGGCTCATATTCCTCCAAACCTTTTCTATTCATATACCCATCCAAATGCCTCTTAAATGCTGCAATTGTACCAGCCACCACCACATCCTCTGGCAGTTCATTCCATACATGTACCACCATCTACGTGAAAATGTTGCCCCGTAGGTCTCTTTTATATCTTTCCCCTCTCACCCTAAACGTATGCCCTCTAGTTCTGGACTCCCCAACCCCAGGGAAAAGACATTGTCTATTTACCCTATCCATGCCCTTCATAATTTTGTAAACCTCTATAAAGTTGCCCTCAGCCTCCGATGCTTCAGGGAAAACAGCCCCAGCCTGGTCAGCCTCTCCCTATAGCTCAAATCCTCCAACCCTGGCAACATCCTTGTAGATCTTTTCTGAACCCTTTCAAGTTTCACAACATCTTTCCGATAGGAAGGAGACCACAATTGCACACAATATTCCAACAGTGGCCTAACCAATGTCCTGTACAGCCGCAACATGACCTCCTGTACTCAATATTCTGATCATAAAGGAAAGCATACCAAACGCCTTCTTCACTATCCTATCTACCTGCGACTCCACTTTGAAGGAGCTATGAACCTGCACTCCAAATTCTCTTTGTTCAGCAACACTCCCTAGGACCTTACCATTAAGTGTATAAGTCCTGCTAAGATTTGCTTTCCCAAAATGCAGCACCTTGCATTTATCTGAATAAACTCCATCTGCCACCTCTCAGCCCATTGGCCCATCTGGTCAGAGTGGGAGTGTTGGACATATGGAGCTTTACTAGCAACTCCAATGTGCTGAATCCAGACCACCTCCAGTATTGACTGCATAAGGATCAATAAAAGAAAGACGGCATCTAAACTGCACTGATCTCTGTTGTACACAAAATGAGTTTCAGCCCCAATCCCCATAGGCCAAATGTGCTCAGAATTGTTTTCTCTATATTAATTGGAGGTGACCAAATAGCTTTATTTGTACTTAGCTGTTACTTTTTAAGATGGTAAAATTTGTTCAATATATTTTTTGTGTTTAACAAGTTCAGTCTGAGTGAAATCTAAATCCTGCCTGTCTGATTTTTTCAACCTTTTGCTGAGGACAAATCATGCAACCGATGAATCTCTCCTAAGCTCACTGGTTCTGTTCCCAAATCAGTCCTAGGATTTACATTGCAGTACGCCATACAATCAGACACAAGGCAGTGCAGAAATTGAATAAATTGTATTTATGTAGGGCCTTTCATGACCTCTCAAAGTGTTTTCCAGTCAATGACATCCTTTTGAAGTGAATCACTGATGTCATGTAGCAAGCAGGGAAGCCAATTTATTCACAGTACTTTCCCACAAGCAGCAATGTGATGTAGACAACATGGCTGATCTCCAATGACAGATCATTATAACAGTAGATGCATTTGTATTTCACCTTATAACACTGTCCTGAGTCAAAGCACTTCAAACATTAGATGACTTTGTAGAGCTCTGAACATTGTTATATTAGAAGATCCCTTTGCTGGTTGCTTCTTCCCAGCACTGCCTTGATCATACTTCACAAATGAAGAATGAGCAGTTAAGATAGGTGGCAGCGGCTGTTTAATATTTCCGGTTCCAAAAAGAACGCAAAAACTGTGGTTTCTGAACCTCAAGAAGGGGACTTTCTGAAGATATGGATGGCACTTATTTTGCGAGAAAACCCCCAGAATATTTCCATGTACATGGAGGAGAAAGTGAGGACTGCAGATGCTGTAGATCAGAGTCGAGAATGTGGTGCTGGAAAAGCACAGCCGGTCAGGCAGTATCCGAGGAGCAGGAGAATTGACGTTTCAAGCATAAATCTGATTCCTGATCCTGTCTGACCTGCTGTGTTTTTCCAGCACCACACTCTCGACTATTTCTATGTACAGCATGGTAATGGGTAGGAAGCGACAGGGTTGTGAGAAGAAAGGTTATAATTGGTGTCAGGAATGTCTTTTTTGTATCCACAAAGGAGATCATTCTCTGAAACATATAAAGAAGGACAATGACAGCAAGGGCACCTTAGTTATTTAAGAAGCATGATGTGTAAATGCCGGTGTTGGACTGGGGTGGACACCAGGTTACAGTCCAGCAGGTTTATTTGAAAGTACAAGCTGAAGAAGCAAATAGCTGATCTAATGGGAAGAGGGTAGGTTGATATCCAGCAAGCTTGAAATTAAACAGTTCAAATGGTCTTCACACATAACCATCGGGAAGGTGACAGTTACGGATAATTAACATTCCTGTGTACATAGTTCCTACAGCGATACCATTCTGACTGTTGGTGAGCTAGTGCAACTGATGAAGTACTGTATACGATCTTTGCTGCTGTCTCTTTCATTGTAATGGCCCAGATACTCTAACTACTTTCTGTTTCACTGATGGAAATTCTCTTTAAAATTACCCTCTTGTCCGTCAGTGATTCCAAATTGGGCCTGTCTCGATATATTTATTGAAAATAATCATAAGAGATTGGCACGTACCCACAACAACTATAATTAGGGAGAAATTCACCCTGTGCAGAAGGAGTGTGACAGGCTGAGACATTTTCTTAAATACAATGCTCATTGACTTAATTCAGGAATTAAAGGTCCCAAAACACTTCGATAGCAAGTGTGAGAAATCTAAGAGATGAATGAGGGGGTAGGCTATAAGTGGGAGAAAGGAATAGGTTGTCAGTTGCAGCAAAGTCATGTTGAGCCAGTAAGTGGGTGGGTGCTGTGTCAGCTTTAGGTTGGGTTGGGAGATGAGGCTTATCAGGTCCAACCAGGGATTGGGAGGGGCACGTTGGCTCACACTGGTGTGGAGAGGGGTAGCTGGGGAGTGAGTAGTGAGTCAAGGTTTGTTTTTAATACAGGCGGAGTTTAAGAGCAGGGAGGTTAAGCTGAAACCATATAAAATGTTGGTTAGGCCATAGCTGGAGTATTGGGGTCCAGAGTGTGGCGCTGGAAAAGCACAGCAGATCAGGCAGCATCCGGGGAGCAGGAGAATTGATGTTTTGGGATGTTCCTGATGAAAGGCTTTGCCCGAAATGTCAATTCTCCTGCTCCTCAGATGCTGCCTGACCTGCTGTGCCTTTCCAGCACCACACTGTCGACTCTAATCTCCAGCATCTGCAGTCCTCACTTTCACACAGCTGCAGTATTTTGTGCTCTTTTGGACTCCACATTTTAGCAGGGATGTAACTGCACTGGGGAGGGTGCCGATGCGGTTTACCAGAATATGGCCTGGGCTAGAGAGTTTCAATTAAGAAGAGAGATCGGACAGATTGGGATTATTTTCCTTGGAGCTGAGCAGGGGAGGTGGGGGAGCATGATTGAGATAAAAATTATGTATAAAATTATGAGGGGTGAAGGCAGGAAGAAACCTTTCCCCTGAGTGGAGAAAGCATTGACCAGGGGGCATAGATTTAAGGTGAGGTGTGGGAGGAATTTTTTTGTTTTACTCAGAGGGTGGTGGGAACATGGAACTCCCTGTAGTGAGGTGGTAAAGGCAGCAATCCTCACAGCATTGAAGCAGTATTTAAATGTACACTTGCAATGCCAAGACATACAAAGCTATGGGCCAAATGCTGGAAAATGAAAATAGAACAGTTAGGTGGTTGTTTCTGACTGGCACAGACCCAGTGGGCTGAGGGGCCCTTTTCTCTGTTGCAAACCTCTATGATTTTATGACAGTAATCACCCAGGAGTGAGAGTTTTTTTATTATTCTCTAACATTTCCTGTGTAATTATTGAGCTTAAGTGATTCATAACTTTCTAGATTCTCAGACTTTTTCCAAAGGATTCCAGATGTAGGAGAGTGGTCCATTAGAATAGTCAGATTTCCAAAGATTCCCGCAGAGTCAGCTGGATCGATGATTTTACATAGTCCCAATGTGTACCTCCAGTCTATGCTGGTCCAACAACTCTCACCATTGGAATATTTGGACCAGTGTTTTCTCGTCCTGTACTGAGGGCACCGAGGGTCTCTGAAACAGGAGCTCTGTGTTTGAGTCTCACTCCAGGAATTAATGTGTGACCAGTGGAGTGCCACAAGGATTGGTGCTGGGTCCTCTATTTTTGTCATTTACATAAATGATTTGGATGCGAGCATAAGAGGTACAGTAAGTAAGTTTGCAGATGACACCAAAATTGGAGGTGTAGTGGACAGTGAAAAGGGTTACCTCAGATTACAACAGGATCTTGACCAGATTGGTCAATGGGCAAAGAAGTAGCAGATTGAGTTTAATTCAGACAAATGCGAGGTGGTGCATTTTGGGAAAGCAAACCTTAGCAGGGCTTGTACACTTAATGGTAAGGTCCTTGGGAGTGTTGCTGAACAAAGAGGTTTACAAAATTATGAGGGGCATGGATAGGGAAAATAGACAAAGTCTTATCCCTGGGGTCGGGGAGTTTAGAACTAGAGGGCATAGGTTTAGGGTGAGAGGGGAAAGATATAAAAGAGACCTAAGGGGGAATGGTTTCACGCAAAGGGTGGTATGTGTATGGAATGAGCTGATAGAGGATGTGGTGGATGCTGGTATAATTGCAACATTTAAGAGGCATTTGGATGTGTATATGAATAGGAAGGGTTTGGTGGGATATGGGCTGGGTGCTGGCAGGGGGACTAGATTGGGTTGGGATATCTGGTCGGCATGGACGGGTTGGACCGAAGGATCTGTTTCCATGCTGTACATCTCTATGACTCTATGTTGCTGGCTGTTCCAATGGTGGTCCATTGGGAACAAATAGAAATAATGTGCATGGTCACAGGGAAAAGGCAGGAGATTAGCACAAAGCCAAAATGCTCAGAGAGTGGTGTAGATATGATGAGCCAAATGGCCTTCTTCTGCAAAATAACATTTCTGTGATTCTGTAACATGTGGGATGAAAACTAACAAGGTGCCTACAAGCGATATTGTATATAGGCCAGAGAGCAATAGTAACAATAAGAAAGCAGTAATGATGTGCAAAGTTTGCCTGAGTCATTAAGCACTGGAATACAGAAAACCTTTACACCCTAACAAAATTCCACCAGTCCCTTAGTCCAAAGTTGCCACAGACTTACTTAATATATATCATGACAATTTTCTCTATTCAGCAACTATTTGTCTAAGTTTATAATTGCCAAATAATTGAAGAAGACTTTGTGCATTCTTGGCAGACACAGTGATGGAGCATTCAGTCTGAATACATCTGAAGAGGGCATATCTTACAATGTGCCAAAATATACTCGGACCTTTGAATGTAGGTTTGCTCTCTGAGCTGGAAAATTCATTTCCAGATGTTTCGTCACCCTACTAGGTAACATCTTCAGTGGGCCTCCAGGCAAAGCGCTGTTGATAATTCCTGCTTTCTATTTATATGTTTGTGTTTCTTTGGGTTGGTGATGTCATTTCCTGTGGTAATGTCATTTCCCAGGGCATTGTTATTGCCTGTTCTTTTGGGGGTAGTTGATAGGGTCTAACTCTATATGCTTGTTGATAGAGTTCCGGTTGGAATGCCATGCTTCTAGGAATTCTCATGCATGTGTGCCATATGGGACATAAACTATATGACAGCGTCTGCCTTATTACCTTAGATCCAAAAGTCACATTGAGCCAATACTTTTCACATTTACATCACTGATCATGAAGTGCAGGACAATAAAACTGGATTTTTGTATTGTTATGCTGCATCTAAGACTTACAGTCTGGATATGTGCTTGCTGTCATCAGCAGAAATCACAGTTGGAAGGTGAAATAGGACAACTCTACCAAGCCATGACTATCCAAGCTCTCAGAAATACAGGACAAACTTCTAAAATAAAAGGAAGAATGAAGGTGGTTTTTGACCAACATGTAGAACTGCTTGGAGGACAGAAGATCAAAGTCAAACATTATACCAAGATAATCTGCAAAAGTATCCAAAGTGTGCAGAGAACCTGGATCCTATGAAGTCATTGTATCTAATGGAGAAAGATTGAAGAGAAAGAGAAACCAACTCAGAGAACTGTATAGCATCCCAATTTTGATTTAAATACACATGAAGATATGCTCAGATATTGAAGCTGTATGAAATTAGCATCACTCTAACAGCACACGGGAGAGCAACAGACATACATGTCAAAACAAGTGCAAAGTCTAGATCTCAGGAATGGTACACAATCACCAACTCCAAGAAGGATTGTGAAACAACCTATAAGTTCTACCGATTCTTAATGTGCCTACAGTGTGGAAAGAGGCCATTCTGCCCATCAACCTGTACTGACCCTCTGAAGACCCACTCTATTCCTGTAACCACACATTTACCATGTTAATTTGTGGGCGGCACGGTGGCACACAGGTTAGCACTGCTACCTCACAGCGCCAGAGACCCGGGTTCAATTCCCGCCTCAGGCGACTGACTGTGTGGAATTTGCACATTCTCCCGTGTCTGCGTGGGTTTCCTCCGGGTGCTCCGGTTTCCTCCCACAGTCCAAAGATGTGCAGGTTAGGTGAATTGGCCATGCTAAATTGTCCGTAGTGTTAGGTAAGGGGTAAATGTAGGGGTATGGGTGGTTTGCGCTTCGACGGGTCGGTGTGGACTTGTTGGGCCGAAGGGCCTGTTTCCACACTGTAAAGTAATCTAATCTAATCTAATCTAATTCAACTAGTTTGCCCATCCCTCGTCAGTACAATTTCACATTGTCGATCCACCTAACCTGAACATCTTTAGATTGTGGAAGGAAACTATAGCACCCGGTGGAAACTCATCAAACATGAGGAGAATTTGCAGACTCTACACAGACAGTTACCCAATGCTGGAATCAAACTCAGGTCTCTGGCACTGTGAGGTAGCAATGCTAACCACTGAGCCACCAGAATGGTAAATTTGTAAATCTTTCATTTCTTGTTTCTTTGTAAATAGTTTTGCAACTAATTTATACATATTTTCACTAGTGGTGTCTATTTGTTTGTGTTACTGATTTCAGAGCTCAGTATGCTAAAGACCAAAGGACCACTATGATACCATATCATCAGCAGCCCAAGCAGTAGCTTGGCACAAGGCATCTGATTTGTTGAAGTGATGCTGTTGTATCTGACCACCCCCTTGTGTTAGGCAAGGTTCAGGTGAAGTTGAATAAACCACAAACATATTGTCACAACAGCCATTTACAGCACAGAAACCGAAGGACAAGAATATGTCAGAAAGTATCCAGCTGACCTTCTCCAATAGAACTGAAGTATCACTGGGGTCAGGCAAAATTGAGAAACAATTGGTAATCTTCAAAAGTTGGATTAAACAGAGAGTAGGACCATCAATGGGAAGAGGAGGGGAGCCAACAAAGAATGATGGATCACTGTCCCAAGGTGGTAGTTGCTTGATGAAAGAACATTAGAGAAGAGCAAGAAATACCATGAAATGATGTTTGAACAAAGACAAAAAGATGATGACAATGACTGAAGACTGGATGAAGCCATGAAAAAGTACTGCAGGAGAGGTAGAGTGATAGATGCATAATCATGAAATGTGGCAGCCATTTTCTTCTCTTGGTGGTTAGTTAATGTTTAGAATTATCTGCTGCAAAAAGTTGTGGAAGATCAATCACTGAGTAAATTCAAGACAGAGATAGATAGATTTCTAGATTCTAATACCATCAACATGTATGCAGATAATGTGGGTAAAATTGATGTAGATATTCACGCATGATCCAAAATGATAGAACAGACACCTGTTGCTGTTTTTATGAACACCAGAGACATGTTATCTCATGAGAGCTAGTAAGTAGTACACGTTACATGGATTGTGAACTTAACAGCAGACTAACACTAAATTAGTATTCCTCCCACTGATATACAGATTACTGCTGAGTGGAGCTATTCGAATGCTTCTGAGTTAACCCTTTCAAGTCATTTCCCTTTACTGAGACCATTCTGTCCTTGAGCCCTTCCATTGTAGCCATTCTCAGTGAGCAAATGAATGAATGAATGAATGGGCTTGGCATCACTTATCTCTCTCTCATGGAGCGGCTCAAGGTCATGTGACGCGTGCGTGATGACGCCAAGTCCTCGTCATGTGACCCGCGGGGCAGCGGTGCTGAGGCAGGGAGGAGGCGGACATTTTGTGAGGAGCCGGCGCGAGCAGCGGGTAGGTGAGATCGAGCTGGGTCGACAGTGGGCTCAAGGCACAGGCATCCGATATTCTCCTGCATCCTGGGGTGCAGAGGTCTTAGTGGCTGTCAGCCTTGGGGTTGGTCGAGAATGAAGCAAGGACGAAAGGGAAAGTGGGGGAGGGTAACGGCGGCGGACATTTTGCGAAGGGCGGCCAACCTCCCTTCCCCCCTCCCCCCGATTTCTTTTTGGGGGGAGGGGGAAAGGAATGGGGATGGTGTTCGTGGGTGTGGCAGAAGATAACCCCCGATGGCAAGCCTGGCAGTCGGTGGGGTGGGGTGATCTGGCCTGCAGATGGTCCTTCTATCCTTATTGGAGGAGGAAAGGGCAATTATGAAATATTATAACTTAACTCCCCCGGGTGTGGGTGTTGCACCCACCTCAGTCCAAGGAGTGAGTTTAGGTTCCGCTGAATATCTTTCAATTCTGACTCAATTTCTTGGCTGCATTCAGTACTGAGAGAGAGTAGCAATGGCAAAGGTGCCCTCTGTTAAAAGACCCTCACCCCTCTCGTCCCCCCTCCCCCGGCAGCGGGTGCTAAAGGTAGTTGGCCATAGTGAGGTGCAGTGGAGGTGACCTGACCGTTTTCTTTTTACGTTCCCAAATCAATCTCATTGGAAAAAGGGAAGCCAAATTATCTATTTGCACAGATTTTGTCGTGGAATCTTCCTGTCTCTCAAATTGGATTTTGAGCTCTGTTCTTTAGATCAAAGTTGTCTGACCGCCTACTGTCTAGCCTGTGTTAGTTACTTTGTAATGGCTTGACATGGGAAAATCTACAGTATCTGAGGTTATCGGCCCACCATATTTGTGCTGGCTTCTCTTTCCTTCCTGGGGAGGTCTTAGTTGTAATGTATTTTAGATGGCCAATTCAGTTTATGGCTGGTCTCTGATTTGCAGCAATGTCTTATGTAATTTTGTCTCTGTGGTTTTATTACTTGTAAATGATTTTAACTTGAGTTCATTTTATTTGATCACTGGTTTAGAAATACTAGAATTACTTAACTCTGAAATAAGTGTTAACTCCTGTTGTGCAGTGTTAGAATCTACACTTTGGATATTTGGCAGAATAGTATTCTGGATCACATTGATCACTATTTATGTAAATGCAAAACTTTACATGTTTTCAACTACCTACCTTTCTTTAACGCCCTACCATTTATTTTCTTATTGGGTCTTTAAAAGAGAACTTGTTTAAATGCATGATTAAATATTCCTCTGCGATGTACTCTAGTAGTGCATTCTAAATCTGTTTTTTTTTGTCTGATCACCCTAAATTGCTGTCCTCTGATTCTTGGCAATTTTACCAATGGGAGTAGTCTCTCCCTATCTGTTTATTTCAGAATCTCATGATTATCAAACTCACTTTGACTAAGCAGTGAAGTCTGCTTGGGTAACAAGCTTGTCCTGATCTATGTAATTTACATCCTGTCTGGTTGTATCACAGTCATCAATTCTAATACCTAGTCCTATTAGGTATAAAGAAATGCATTCTATAAACTCAAAATATAGATGTAGTTTACAGTTGAGATGTGGATTTTAAATTTTTTGTTAACTTACAAAAGTGAACAAATGGGTTGGAAGCCAAGTTAATTTCAATTGGTTAGAGACAAACAAAAGCTGTTCTGAAGATGGGTTACACCTGAAACATTGATTTCTCCACCACCTACTGCTGCTTGGTTTGCTGTGTTCTTCTAGCCTTCTACTTGTCTTAAGTTAATTTCAATATCCAGGCTGAATGAGATAATTTATTTGCATCAAATGTTACCCTATCTATACTCCCATGTCACTGCAATGTATTGGCAGTTAACTTTTTGTTATCTATTCACTTGAAAAATAGTGGAAAATACCTACAATACAATTTGTTCACAAAATTGAATTTTATATTAAAGCAAAGTGCTGATGAGTGCAGACATTGAAGCAATGGACACTTATTTAATATCACCTACCTGCTTTGTTCATCCCACTTGAGATGCCACATTTTGTTGCATATCTAATATATTGGGAAGAGAAAACCAGTCATTGACCTGCAGCCTGAAATTTAGTTTAAATTGAATAGATGTATCAGTTGCATTTGGAGTGGATGTACTTTATTCAAACATTGCTTCCTAAAGGAACTCAGCTGAGATCCTGATCTAATATCTGAGCAATGCCATAAGAGGTCCATTGTTTCTTCCTTAAAAGTTGCTGATAAATCTGCCGATTTTCTGATTTCAACTACTGCAGAGTGCCTTTTTATTCGGATAAGTATGGACTCTGCTTGTCAATTTTGGATTTGATTTGAACCAGGGTGGAGTCCTGTTGGGGGTGACATCAAATAAATTCTGCTGCAGCAATGATGCATTTGACCTACACTTAATATCCTACTTTTTTTTTCTGATGCTTGTTATGGTCATTAACCGCACTGTTAAATTTGTTTTAATCTAGTTATGGAGTGATAATATTTTAAATGCAAAAACGGTACTGAAATCCCAGGTACTTATGAAGGGAATAAAGCCACATGATTGAGTTTGAACAAACAAAGTTTTATTCAAGCAAAACACATTTTACTATTAGTTACTGAATGTTACAATATCAACACTTGTTAGATTTCACATCGACTGTATCAAACCGAAAGTGGTGATTACGTCTGTTGGTCCAGTTAGAAAACATAGAACTTCTATAGTACAGAGGGGGCCATTCAGCCAAATTTGTCCATGCTGATCCAAAGTCACCCAGATGCCCACTCTAATCCCATCTTTCCTAAACCACCATAGTCCTGAAGCTTGGAGTACTTTTTAAAAACTGTTTAGGGTTTCTTCGTCGCCACCAACTCAGGCAGCAAATTTCAGACACTCACCACCCTCTGAGTAAGAAAAGATTTCCTCACGTCCCCTCTAATCTTTCTGTCACTTAACTTGAATCTATGAACCCTTTTGAATTCTCTGCCAAGGCAAACCAGTTCCTCTTGTCTGTTGTATCTCTACCCCTCTCAATTTTGTATAACTCAATAATGTCACCCCTGAGCCTTCTCTGTTTCAAGGGAAACAATCCCAGCAGCTACAGTTCTCCAGCCCTGGCAAAATTCCAATAAACCTTCTCTGCATTCTCTCCAGAGCAATTCTGTCCTTTCTGTAATGTGACCAGAACTATGAACAATATTCTAGTTGTGATCTCACCAGTGTCTTATACAGTTTAGTTATTATATCCCTATTTTTGTATATTGTACCTCTGCAAATGAAGGACAGCATTGCTTCTGCTGCCTTTATAACCTTATCTACCTGTGCTGCTACCTTTAGGAACTGTATGTTTCCCACCAAGATCGCTCACTTCATCCAACCCTCTCAATATGTTCCCATTTATAATGTATTCCCTTCTATTGTTTGATCTCTTTCAATTTGCCACTTTCCTGTTCACTACCATTTCAAGTGCACAGCTGTTCTCTACATGGCCAGTTTTTATATCATCTGCAGATTTCCCAATTGTGCCCCCCCAATTAAACTTCAATTTTTTAATGTATAAAACAAACAGCAGGGTCCCAACACTGTTCTTTGCAGAACTCCACTTGAAAGGCTTTCCATTTGCAGGGCAGCTGTTGACTATTACCCTTTGTTTCTTGTTACTAAGTCAACTGTGGATCCAATTTGACACATTACCCTGCATTCCATGGGCTTTTACTTTCTTGACCAGTCTGCTAAGTGTGACCTTGTCAGATGCGTTACCAAGATCCATGTACAGGTAGGCAACATTCACTACACTGTCTGCATCAATTCTCCTTGTAATTTTCTCAAAGAATACAATCAAATTTGCGAGGCATGACTTGCACTTAACAAAGCCATGCTGACTATCCCTGACTTGTTCATGCCTAAGTGATAAATTGGGATGGCGTGTTGGCTCAGTGGTTAGCACTGCTGCCTCTGCACCACAGACACAGGTTTGATTCCACCCTCAGGTGGCTGCAAACTCCACACAGCCATCTTTCTTATGTCTGTGTAGGCTTCCTCCTGCAGTCCAAAAATATGCAGGTTAGGTGAATTAGCCATGCTAAATTGTCCATAAGTGTCTAGCGATGGGCAGGTTAGATGCGTTAGCTGTGGACAATGCAGGGTTACAAGGGTGGGGGGGTTGGATCTAGGTGGGATGCTCTTCAGAGGGTCAGTGTGGATTTAATGGGCCAAATGGCCAGCTCCCACAATGTAGAGGTTCTATGAGGTCTCTTGGGATTGATTCTGGCAGTTTACCCACCACTGAAGTAAAACGAACTGGCCTAGACCTATGGCATTTCCTTTGTACCCTTTTTAAACAACAAAACCATATTTGCATTTCTACAATTGTCTGGCACCTCACCTGTCTTGAGAAGATTGGAAAATAATCCTCAGATCATTTGTTTCCTCCCTGAACACCAACATCTGAGGGAACAATACATTTGGCCCTGGTGACTTATCCAATTTCAAGGATAATTATTATGATTATTTTGTCCAATATTTCACATTGCTCTGCTTTGATTACCATTTTCACATCATCCCTTTCCTTTATGAATGAGGCAAAAAAATTAAAATTCTTGTATATCCGCTGCATCTTCACAAATGTTCCATTCTTTGGGTTTGAGAAGGCTTTGTTTAAGTCAAACTGTAACATCACGGGTTTAATTGTGCTTTCTTTGTCAGATTGGAATTTCTTCACTTGTGTGAATAATTAAAAAAACTAATGTTGACTAATTGCTCATCAGGTGGCAATTGGTTTTCATAGTCGGTCTGATAGCCAACTTATTTGTATTGATTTGGAGATGCCAGTGTTGGAATGGGGTGTGCAAAGTTTAAAAATAACAACAGGTTATAGTCCCAACAGGTTAAATTGGAAGCACTAGCTTTCGGAGAGCTGCTGCTTCATCGTGGTTGTGGAGTATAAGATTGTAAAATACAGAAGTTATAGCAAAAGGTTACAGTGTGATGTGACTAAAATTATAGATTGAAATTGTTTAAATCTCTCATCGGTTAGAATGACCATGTTGGTTTCAGTTCTTTCATATGTAAATTGCAAACTTTTACATTCTCAAGTGAACTTTAACAATTGGTGTCATGTTGGTCCAGATAATGTATTGAAGATGTGAGCTTCCCTGTGAGGCTCTGTGCTACTGTGGTCAGGCTGGTTCTAATCTAAAGAATGGATTTACAGAATTGCTCTAATTAGTGTTTTAAAATGAAGGTAAAAACATAACTGGTTAGGAAGTAGATTAAATGCTTTAGCCATGATTTGGAGATGCCTGTGTTGGACTTCGGTGTACAAAATAACAAATCACACAACAGGTTTAATTGGAAGCACTAGCTTTCGGAGCGCCGCTCCATCAGGTGATTCTGGTTTTAGCCATACATCTGTGGTCAGCAGGAAGTGATTCCTGCGAAATGGGGGAGTAGAACTGGACCTGTAACCTTTGAAAAGCAATTGATCAGGTTCAAACAGATTTCTCGGACAGATATATTTCCTACATTCTGCTACTTAAATCTGGGAAGCACCAAAACTTTTGTTTTGGATGTAGGTTTGCTCGCTGAGCTGGAAGGTTTGTTTTCAGATGCTTCATCACCATACTAGGTAACATTGTATGTGAGCCTCTGGATGAAGCACTGGTGGCATGGTCAACTTTCTGTATATATGTTTGGGTTTCCTTGGATTGATGTCATTTCCTGTGGTCATGCCATTTCCCATGGTAATGTCATTTCCTGTTCTTTTTCTCACGGGGTGGTAATACTTTTCAAGTACTGTAACAAACACTACATTGGACAAACAGGCAGAAAACTAGCCGCCAGGATACATGAGCATCAACTAGCCACAAAAAGACATGACCCACTCTCACTAATATCCTTACATACAGATGAGGAAAGGCACCACTTCGACTGGGACAACACATTCGTCCTAGGACAAGGCAAACAGAGGCATGCACGAAACTTCTAGAAGCATGGCAGTCCAACCAGAACTCTATCAACAAACATGTTGTCTTGGATCCCATTTACCACTCCCTGAGAAATAGAACAGAAAATGACATCACCGACCCAAGGAAACCCAAACATATAAATAGGAAGCGGGCCATGCCACCAGTGCTTCATCCGGAAGATGTTACCTAGTATGGTGATGAAATGCCTGAAAACTAACTTCTACCTCAGCAAGCAAACCTACATCCAGAACCTCGACCTGAGCTACAAATCTTCTCAAAACTTGCTTTTTGTTTTTGTCTGGTTGAAATGGATTAGATTATCCTTCGTGTACTTTGATAAGTGTTTGCCCATCTCTTTCTTAATTTATAGCTAGGAATTAATACCTAGCAGATTTAGGCCTATCAGTCAGAGTCTACTCCACCATTTGATTATGGCTGGTACGTTTATCAACCCCATTTTCCTGCTTTCTAACTCTTGAGACCTTATTAACAAAGAACCTATCCAGCTTTGTCTTATATACACTCAATGACTTGGCATTCATAGCCTTCTGCAAAGAATTCTGCAGATTAACCACCCTCTGGCTCGAGACATTCCTCTTCATCTCAGTTTGAAAGGGTCATGCCTTCACTCTGAGGCTATGCCCTTGGGTCCTGGTCCATCAATCTACCCAGGCCTTTCAGATCTCCAAGTCTCAATGAGAATCCATCTCCCCAAAACTCTTGAGTGAGGTCCCAGAGTCCTCAACTGCTCCTTGTATGACAATCCCTTTATCCCAAGGTCGATCTTGTAAACCTCTGGGCCACCTTCAAGCCAGCACATCCCCCTTAGATACAGGGCCCAGATATGCTCTCAATATATCAAATGTAATCTGACTAAGCCTTAGCCTCAGCACTACAGCTCTGCTGTTGTATTCCAGTGCTCTTGAAATGAGTACTAACACTGCATTTGCCTTTCCAATTGTCAAATGAGCCAGCATCTTAGTCATAAGAGAATCCTGACTAGGGCTCCTGAGTATCTTTGTGTCTCAGATTTCCAAAGCCTTTCCCCATTTAGAAAATAACCTATGTCTCTCTCCATCCTTCCTACCAAGGTGCATATTCTCTTACTTTCCCATATTGTATTCCATCTGCATTTTATTGCCCACTGTCTTAGCCTTCTGTAGCCTTCCAGGTTCCTCAACACTACCCGTCCGTCCAGCTATCTCAGTTTCCTCTGCAAACTTGGCAATAATGCCCTCGGTTCCTTTATCCAGATTGTTAATGTATAAAGTGAATTGGTGTCGTCCCAATCCTGACCCCTGTGGAACTCCTTTAGTTACTGGCTGCCATCCTGAAAAAGACCTCTTTATCCACGCTATCTGCCTTTTGCTATTCATCCAATCCTCAGTACAGAACAACCTGGATTATCCGAGCATTTATTATCCAAATTTTGGAACACGTGAACAAGATCTCGAGGTTCTGTCAAAACGCTATCCATTATCCAAACAATCCGTTATGTGAACAAAATGTTCCCCACCCATTTGTTCACATTCAAGGTTGTTCTCTACATGCAAGTACAGGGGAACCTCGATTATCCGAAATGAGATAGGCAGGCACTATTTTGTTCAGATAATTGATTTATTCGGTTAATCGATTTAAATGCCTTTCCTCAAATGACTGCCCCATCCCCGTCCAGCAATGCCCCCACCTGCCCCATCCCTGTCCAGCACAGCCCCCACCCTTCTTCAAGGCAGCTGGACTGAACACCAGCAATAAGACTGCTGCTGCCTTTGTGGGGTAAGTCTCCAAATAGCGCGCGCACAGCCACATACACAACTTCTTACTACAACCTTTTGACAGCTTTCACCTCTGCCCCTTGACAGAACACTGTTGGTCAGATTCTCTGGGGAAGGGGGTGATTTTAGGCTTCACCCCTCTGTACAACTCCAGAGAAAGTGTGGGGAGAGAGAAAGGGCGAGAGGTCAGTCATTTGGCGATGGTGCCTGTTTAATCACTGTAAACAAAAGATGTGATCACTGGAAACTCATCTTTGTAATGTTTCTATCGGGACCTCGAGATCTCCTTCGGATAATTGGTATTCAGATAATCGAGGTTCCTCTGTACTTAGCCCCTAACGCCATCGGCTCTTATTTAGCAGCTTCTTGCTTGGCACTTTGTCAAAGATGAGGGTGCTTTGCTGTGAAAACTCTCATTCTTTGATCCTTTGAACATTAAAATATCTAAATACAATTGGGATTATATTTTTTTAAGCTTGGAGTTTTACATAATTCAGTGATTGGCAAGGTTGCTAATCATGTTTCTGAAGGAGATTTCACATTGTCTAGCACTGCTGAAATAAGTAGAGGACTTGTCATTGGATACAGCATTTTGAGGTCTTGGAGCAACAGACCAAATTGTTATTTGAAGTGCTGAATAAGTATTGGTGTCAGCGGGTGAGTGACGTGCTTCTGTCTTATTTGTATCAGATAACTCTGGTCTTGTTTCAGAATTTGAATTTGAATTCTGTATTTGCTTGAGAGATAACAAATCAGGCTTCCTCAATGTAAACAGTTGATGGAAAAAAGCACATCTAGGAGGAAAAAACCAAATTGAAAATGAATGTGCCAAACAAGCATTTAAACTGACCATAACTTGCTTATTTCTAAATATATGCACAGGTGGATAGTGGTCAAGGCAGCATACAGTATGCTTGCCTTCATCGGACGGGAAATTGAGTATAAACGCTGGCAGGTAAAGTTAAAATTGTACGAGACTTTGGTTCGACTGCATTTAGAATATTGTGTACATTTCTGGTTGCCACATTACCAAAAGGATGTGGACACTTTGGAGAGGGTATGGAGAAGGTTTATGAGTACGTTGCCTGGTATAGAAGATGCTAGCTATGAAGAGAGGTTGAATAGGTTAGGATTGTTTTCATTAAAGATTTGGTGGGGGATTTAATTGAAGTCTACAAAATCTTGAAAGGACTGTGGATAGCGATAAGCTTTTTCCCCAGGGTGGGAGATTCAAGGTGAGAAGTGAAAAGTTTAAGGGGGATACATGTGGAAAGTACTTTACACAGGGTGGTTGGTGCCTGGAACGCATTACCAGCAGAGGTGCTAGAGGAAGGCTCGGTCGATTAATTTAAGGTGAGTCTGGACAGATGCATGAGTAGGTAGAGAGCAGAGGGATAAAGATGCTTAGGATTTGGGCAATAGGTTTAGACAATGGATTTGGATCAACTCGGGTTTGGAGGGCCAAAGGGTCTGTTCCTGGGTTGTAAATTTTCTTTGTTCATGTTGTGATTTAAATACACTGAGGATCGCTCCAGGTTGACTAGATTGGGTAGTCAGCATGGATTTACACAAAGGAAATCACTCTTGGAAAATCTTCTGGAATTTTTCAAGGTTGTAACTAGTAGGGTTGACAAAATGGAGGCAGCAAATGTGGTTTATTTATATTATCAGAACACTTTTGAGAAGATCCCACACAATGCTAGCACATAAAATTTAAGTACGTTGGGGGTGGTGTACTGAATTGGACAGAACTGGTTAGTAGATAGGAAACAGTAGGAATAGACATGACTTCTTCCACGTGACATTGTGACTAGTGGGGTACCACAGGGATCGGTCCTTGGATCCTAGTTCCCAATATGTATTAGTAACTTAGATGAGCGAACTAATTATAATTACTCTGCATGCAAGCAGCACAAAGCTGGGTGGAAGAGTGAATTGAGAAGAATGCAGAGATGAGTTGTGGGCAAGTGATGGCAAATTAAGTGTAGTGTGGGTAAATGAAAGATTTTCAACTTTGATAGCAGAACCAGGAAGGCAGATCATTATCTGAATGGTGACAGATTGGCAAAGGGGCAGGGTGTGAGAAGACCTAAATGTCCTTATATACCAGTTGCTGAAAGTAAGCTTGCAGGTGTGCATTGCCTTCATAGTGAGAGGTTCAAGTACAGGGGCAGGGATGCCTTGCTGTAATTGTACTCTGCCTTTGTGAGACCACATCTGGAGAATTACATAGAGTTTTGGTCTTCATTGAGGAAAGATGTTCTGCTGATGGTGGGAATGTAACAAAAGCTTACCAGACTGATTTCTGGGATGGCAGGATTGACATGGAGAGACTGGATCAGTTCGGACCATATTCAGTGGAGTTTAGAGGAATAAGGTATTGTCCCATTTCCCCCCTCAGTAAAACGCTCAGAGACACAGTAGTTTTACCTCCTTCATCTTTATTCTGGGCCCTGAAGGGAAAGAGAACATTCGCACATGTGCGCAGACGTAGAAGTTCACGGCCTTCTCTGGAACAGCGGTTTCTCAATGAACTATATAGTAATTTTATGGGGAGGAGCATCCAGATAAGGCAGCATACATATTAATTGCAAGACCATTACAATCAAAAGGCTAAGCCCTTTAGTGTTGTACAATGAATGTTCTTAACCTTGTTAACTGGATTCGTACAATGGATACTTTTTCCCCTTGTTAGCTGACCTTGCATACTGAATGCTTCCAATATTGTTACATGGGCTGTACATAATGACTGCTTTTCCACCTTGTCAACCCATCACCCTTTCCTCCAGCATCCCATTGTTAACTGTAAGTTCTTTTCTGCTCTGAGTCATGCTCAGCTGAACCACTTCTTTCAGAAAACTCAGAACTTCACTCTTTCCCTGCCTGCTTATATCCTATACATATTCTCAGAGGGGGTAATCCAATCAAAACCAGTAAGATTCTAACACAAGTATATAGGATGAATGCAGCAGTCATGTTGCTGAGGACTTGAAAGCCTAGAATAATTTAAGGTCACAGTTTAAGGATGTGGGATAAGTTGGTAAATGGCAGTCATTTAGGATTGAGATGAGAAGAAATTTCTTTACCTCGAATTGGTGAACCTGTGTCATTCTCTGCCACTGAAATCAATATAAGCCAATAATCTGAATATTTTCAATAACGATTTAGATATAGTTCTTGGGGGCTAAGAGGATCAAAGGGTATGAGGAGAGAATGGGAGCAAGATATTGAATTGGATGATCAGGTATGATATTGAATGTCGTAGCAGGAGCAAAGGGCCAAATAGCTTATTTATTTTTTTGCTTTCTAAAAGTGGTTGTCTGCTCAGTGAAGGAAATAAGCATTTTTGACCAAGTGCATAGTTTGATGCTATATCCATATACCGTTAATGGCTATTCATGATTAGTATTAGGCACAAACTGGAGTCCTGTTTTGAAGGTTACATTTAAAGCTCTTCCCATCCATGACTCTTCCAGTTCTTCTTAACTCTGCTGTTGCTGTTTTTGCTAGCAGCAGCATCTCTGAAAAGGTCACTCAAAATTTCATGTTTTACTGCATCACACTTTGAGAAATTCTTCGTTCATCACTTAGAGTTTTCAACACTCTCTCCATCAATACAATTCCATTTGTCCTTCACCCAGCAGTATGTGTTCTTGAAAGGTTGAGTCTGCTGACTGCAGGGCATCAAGTAATTTTTGTTTCCTTTCGTGGATCTTCCTTTTCTCCTACCTGCCACCTCCGAAAGCAAACTTCACAAAAGACCTCTAGCAATTTTATTTTGCTAGATTCAGTGAGGTTTTAGTGGAAGATTTGACATATCACTTTATACATACCTTTCCTGCAGATGCATTACAGCATACTGTTACAGGCACATCCTGGCTTCCTCCCTCAACATAAAATGTGAGCATGACCATTCTATTCTTGCATTACACATTCCCACAAGGACTATCTGAAGCAATGAAATATTGATTGTAACAAAGATCATAGGCCAGTCTATCAAATACATCACAGTCTATTTCATTGGTGTGTCAAAGAAATTCAATTAGAGCTTGAAGTACACATAATGTCTGAATAAAAACCCACTGGAGAGTAGTTATTGAAAAATCTAACTCCACTCATGATTGTAATGATGTGAGAAGTAACTTTTCATGATTTCTAGGTCTTCTGATAGTTGATGCTTGGAAATTTTACAAGGCTGCAAAGTAAAAGGTAAAGTTACCCTAGACCGACCTGACTGCAATTTCTCTCATTAGAGGGCGATGACTGGTGGCTTAACCTTAAGGTCACTATGCCTCAGGTGAGGGTCCCTAATGGTAGCTGTGTCAGCTGTGTTACCTGACAGGAAGACAGCTAACGATCCGCATCCATGAACATCAACTAGCCACGAAATGACACGACCAGCTATCTCTAGTAGCCACACACGCAAACGACAAGCAACATGAATTTGACTGGGACAACACTACCATTATAGGGCAAGCGAAACAAAGAACAGCCAGGAAATTCCTAGAAGCATGGCACTCATCCACAAACTCCATCAACAAACACATAGACCTGGACCCAATATACCGGCCAGTACAGCAGACAGCTGAAACTGACAACCGGCAGGGGCAGGCCACTATAAATGCCGGAGGAAACACCACAGAAGCGCTTCACAGGAGGCTCCCAAGCATTGAGGATGTTACCTAGACAGGGGACGAAACGTTTGCAACAAAAACCTCCAGCTAGGCGAACAGAACCACAGCAGTGGAATAGAAGTTTCCTGTGTGTTGATTTATAAAGCTTGGATAGCTCACCATCCTGGTTAGCAACTACGTGAAGTAGTTTGACAAGCTCCTGTTAATTCAAACTGCAACATTTGAAGAATGTAGCATAGCATCTATTTGAGGGTAGATAGGAACAGGTAACCAATTCTGGCAAGTTCCACATTTCAAGGCTGAATAAGATTAAGAAACTATGTTTCAGTGTCCACTGTCTGAGCCCTTTACTGTTCCAAATTTGATCCACAGTTCACAATTTTCAGGATACAAAATGGCAGGAATAACAGATCATCTGACTCAGTGGATGGATGTTTAAGCAAAAGGAGAAGGAGATTTGTTATCTTGACCTAAGATGATCCAATATCAGGCCAGTTCTTTTTACCTGACAGAGCGTTTTACCTGGATACCCGTTTTGGTTTTGAAAAAGCTGTAAGAAATCCCATGTTCACTCCACTGTTGGTTGTTGCAATATGGATTCACTTTTTCTGAAGTGAAGCTCCCATAGAAATATTGAAACGGTTGCGAGCTTAGCTGGAGATTCTCTCATTTGATTTGAATGAGGTCAGTTTGAAATTCTACTTCAGACTGATTTAATTTGTGGAATGTAGGCATTACTGCTGTTGTCTTCGCAATCTTAGAAGACCAGCCATTCAGGATCCAGATGAGAAACTCTTCATGCACGTGTTGAGTTCTCTACTGTAGTAAACTTTGGATGGTAAATTATTGTCTGTATTCAAGATGGAGATTGTAGATTTTTGGACATGAAGGCAATTTGTGGTGATAGTGCAGGAAAGTAATGTTGAGGTGCAACATAAGAAAAAGGAGCAGATTATGTCCATTAAACTTGTTCTGCCATTCCATGCAATCATGACTGATTTTGGGATTCAATTTCATTTTCATGCACTCTTCTCTTTCCCATAACTCCCTGTGACCCCAAAAGCTCTCCCTCAGCCTTAATTATTTTCAATGTTGTGTTTTCACAATCTTCTGGGGTAGAGAATTTAAAAACTTCACAATATTTTCAGTGGATAAATTTATTTTTTATCTTAGTCCTAATAGATCAGTCATCCAGTTATGCTGAGACTTTTCTACATTCCTAGCCAGGGAGAAACAAATCTGTCTGCTTGTCAAGGCCTTTCAGAATCTTGTAACTTTGTTTCAATGAGAACTCTTCACATTTTCAGTTTGAACTACAAAGAATACAGGCACACTTTACTCGGCCTCTCATCACAGGCCGACCCCCTCATTCCAAGGACTAATGACCTGAATCATTCTTCTACTTCTAAATAATCACCTACTGTCACCTTGAAAGCCCCAATTAAATGTGTTTCAACATTAATTCTTTTCCCTCCCCATATGTTGTCAGACCTGCCTCCATTTTCCAGCAAATTTTGTTTATGCTTTCACAATCCATATGTACCACCTCTATTTGGCCAAGTTTATGCTCACTTTGAACAACAGATTCTTAATTCCTCTTGTTTTGTTTTCTACCGATCAAAGAAGTGGTCATGGGTACCTTCATCATTCTACCTATCTCTTCATAGGTTAGGTGGAAAAATTCCTTGTTCCAATCCTACCTGGGTCCCTCCCCATAACTCATTCCCTGCCACATTGATAACATAATCAGTGCTGCTTTCTCTCTCTCTCTCTCTCTCTCTCTCTCTCTCTCTCTCTCTCTCTCTTTTCCCCCCCCCCTTTAGCACCGGAAAGATTTATTAATTTCACTTGCAGTCCTCACCCTACTTTTAGCCTTCAACTTCTGTCTCTGACTCCTCCCTGGACATCTCGGAAATGGATAGACCCCTCACCAATATCTACTGCAAACCTACCAACCCCACAGTTACCTGAGCTGTACATCCTTGCACCCTCTTTCTTGTAAAGACACAATACCATTCTCAGTTTCTTTGTCTCCATCTATTCTGTTGATCTCCTCTTCCACAGGGGTGCTTAGAATGTCCACCTTTTTCCTCAACTGACGATTCCCCACCAGTGTGGTTAACTGGACTCTTAACCACTCTTGACCCATTTCTGCCACTTGTGCCCTCACCCCTCCTCTCTTCACCAGGTCCTCACTTTCCACCCCACTAGTATCTGCATCCACAGGACCATAAGCCACCATTAGGGGCACATTCCCATTCCCGACCTGGTTAGCATTTTGAAGAGACTGTGTTTTCTCCAGGGCAACCTAGTCCACTCCCCCTCCACTCCCTACACCTCCACAGCACCTTCACGTTTCTTCATAGAAGGTGCAACACTTGTCCATTTGTCTCCTCCCTCCTTGTAATCCATGGCTTCACACATACCTTCCCGATGCAGCAGTGATTTACCAGCACTTCACTCTAAGAAAGTGAGGGCCGCAGATGCTGGAGAGTTAGAGTCGAAAAGGGTGGCGTTGGAAAAGCACAGCAGGTCAGGCAGCACTCTAGCAGAAGAGTCGATGTTTTGGGCATAAACCCTTCACTTGACTCAATCTAGTCCACAGTATTAGCTGTTCACAATATGGTCTCCTGTACATCGAGGAGCCAAAATGCATATTGAATGACTGCTTTGTGGAATACCTGCATTCTGTCCATTAAAAATGACTGAGTTTTAGTTGCCTGCCACGTCAACATACCATCTTGTTCCTGTCTTGGGGCTGCTGCAGCACTCCGAGGCTTGGTGCAGGCTGAAAGAACAGCATTTCATTATTCACTTGGGGATTTTGCAGCCTTAGGTTAAGAATTTGAGCCTGAACACTTCCTTAATCTATTCCCAAATCTCAAGTCCTGTCATGACATGAGCATTTTCACCTACTTATGGTCACTATTATCAGCTTTTCCTCTTTTCTGCCTTATTATCAACTATCACTTTACCTGCCTAACTTTCTTAATCTGTTTGGGCTATGTCTGTCCCCCCCCCCCATCCACTCACTCCTTACTTAACCCTGTCATCAGCATAAATATCACTTTTTTTAGATTGCTTAGTGTGGAAACAGGCTCTTCGGCCCAACAAGTCCACACCGACCCTCTGAAGAGCAACCCACCCAGACCCACTCCCTTACATTTACCCCTTCACCTAACACTACAGGCAATTTACCATGGCCAATTCACCTAACCTGCACATTTTTGGACTGTGGGAGGAAACCCACGCAGACACAGGGAGAATGTGCAAACTCCACACAGACAGTCGCCTGAGGCGGTAATTGAACCCGGGTCTCTGGTACTGAGAGGCAGCAGTGCTAAGCACTGTGCCACCGTGCTGCCCATCTTCCTACCTACTGTCATTTGATGAAGAGTCATAATCTTAACACAGGAGCAGTAATTAGGCCATTCAGCCCATTGGGTCACTGGACTCTATGTTAGTGCTGCTTTCTCTCAACAGATACTGCTACCCTTGATATTGTCCAACATTTAAAAAATTTGTATGGTATCATGTAGCTGAGAAACAGGCCTTTCAGCCCATCATGTTTGTGCTGACCAACAAACACTAAACTACAAAAATAACATTTACTTGCCCTTGTTCCATAGCCTACCATGTCCCGTTATTTTAGATACCCATTTGCTGCTTAAATGTTGAGAGTATCTGCTTCCACTGCCCCTGCAGGCAGCATATTCTATTTTTCTACCACTCTTTGGGTGGAAATAAAACTCCTGAACCACTTGCTTCTCACATTAAACTTGTGCTGTCTGGTCTTAGATGTTTGCCATGGGGAAGAAATTTTCATGATCTACTCTGTCCAAGTCTCTGCTAATTGTATATTCATCAATCAGATACCCCTCTCTGTTCCAAAAAAACCAAACCTATTCTATTCTGTCTCCGCATAGCTGAGACATTCCTAGGCAATATCCTACTGAATTGCCCCCACACCGTTTCTGATAGTATAGTTCCAGAACTGCACATGGTATATCCCATCACTGGCCCAACTGTGTTGTATAAAGTTGTAACAAGGTTTCCTTGCTGCTTGGTGGGCACGGTGGCTCAGTGGTTAGCACTGCCTCACAGCACCAGGGTCCTGGGTTCGTTTCCCACCTGTGTGGAGTTTGCACATTCTCCCTGTGTCTGCGTGGGTTTCCTCCGGGTGCTCTGGTTTCCTCCCACGATCCAAAGACATGCAGGTCAGGTGAATTGGCCATGCTAAATTGCCCACAGTGTTAGGTGTGTTAGTCAGGGGTAAATATAGGGTAGGGAATGGGTTTGGGTGGGTTTCTCTTCGGAGGGGCGGTGTGGACTTGTTGGGCCGAAGGGCCTGTTTCCACACTATAAAGAATCTAATCTAATATGAGAATCTAATCTATTCTAAGCCCTGGTTACTGAAGGTGAGCATCCCACGTGCTTCGTTCACCACCCTGTCGACGTGTGCTGACATCTTCAGTGATATAAACTTATACACCAAGCTCCCTTTGCTACTTAGTACTTGGGGATCTAACATTCCTTGTCCATTTCTTCCCTTATTAGACTTCCCAAATTACATCAATGTGCACTTATGGGAATTAAATTCCATCTGCTGTTATTCTGCCAATTTACCAGCTGAGCAATATTAGACTGTATCCTGAGACCATACTCTCTAGAATACCTACAGTGTGGAAACAGGCCCTTTAGCTGAACAAGTCCACACCAACCCTCCAAAGAGTAACCCACCCAGACCCATTCCCTTATTACTCTACACTTACCGCAGACTAATGCGCCTGATCTGCACATCCCTGAACACTATGGGCAATTTAGCAGGGCCAGTTCACCTAACCTGCACATCTTTGGACTGTGGAAGGAAACCGGAGCACCTGGAGGAAACCCACGCAGATATGAAGAATGTGCACACTCCACAGACAGTCACCTGAGGATGGAGTTGAACCCGGGTCCCTGGCACTGAGAGGCAACAGTGCTAACCACAGGGCCACCGAGCTGAGTCATAAGGGTATACAGAATGGAAACAGACCTTTTGGTCCAATTCGTACATATTGAACAGATAGGCTCGGGATTCATGTTTATGGGATTTCCTTGCTCCTCTATTCCCAGCCCTGGCTATTGAAGGTAAGCATCCCATGTGCCAATTCCCTATTGCTTAAAACTTGAAGTTTTGAACTAGAATCATAAAATCTGTAGTGTAGAAACAGGCCATTCAACTCATTGACACCACACTGACCCTCCAAAGAGTATCGCATCCAGACCCAATCCCTGTTACCTTGCACTTCCCATGGCTAGTACACCAAGCCTGCAAAACCTTGGGCGCTAGAACCAAACATTTTTAGCAGCTTGTTTGGCCACTTTACATGCCTTGGTAACTGTCAGTAGTGTTGGTCTGATGATGAAGCCGTGTATAGACCTGGACATTGAAAGGATTGTCAAATTTCAGTCGGTATTAAGGCTGGAACATAAACCCAGTAATTAGTTAAAATGAAGTCTCAAGTCATAACGCAATCGATCTCTTGACTCGTCCAGTCTACTTTGTCCGTGCAGTGGTGCCATTTGTTTCACTCTTGTAAAAAAATTAATTACAGTCAAATGATTTCGAGTCCGCCGCATCCGGAAGTGTAACTGGTATTGCTACATTTGAACAACTTGCTTGCTCCCGTTGAATGGGTCGGGCTGCTTTGTCGCAGTGCAGACTTCAGTTTTCTGGAGCTGCCATTGCAGATTCTGTTTTCCATTGAAACAGACCGCGCCCGAATTCGCACATTTTTTTTGAAAAGGACAAACGCGCCAACACAAACGGGAACGGGGAAGCTAAGCCTTCGCAAAATAAGTCTGCGACAGAAAGAGAGAGAGAGAGAGACGGGGCATTTACTGTAATATCTGATCATTATCCCGTTATATTTGCATGAAACTACCGCCCCTTTAACAATGCAAGCTTTCATTAACCCCTCGGTTTTGCTGAGATAAGCGATGATTTTACCAGTGATTGCGAGCGGTAGGTATCGATTTGGCACGTTTCTTTTGAAAGTGATCAGTTTTTTTTCTGGAAAAATGTTCAGTTAAATTGAATTGACAGTGTTACATAGTTGCCATTACGTACATTGTTACTAAGTGCTTTTATTGTATTCAGCTGATGTGGCAAAGGCAGGGTTAAATTGCCTTGTTTTGGATTCGAATTCCCAATATTGAAATGACCTGTGCGGCGTTCTGGCAATTATGAAATATTTTCGAGGGTTCAGGTAGAATACAGTATACCTAATTTTTTTTTTAACGATAGCATTTTTGAATCAGTTGTTACAAATTTGTGTGTGGCCTTTTTTTTGTGATCACTCTTTGCCAAAGAAAGTTTAATCTTGCAACCTGTTTGTGTTTCTTAGAAATATGATTTGGTCCCTTTACAGAAGTGTACCACTGATCTACTTGTCTGTGCATTAAACCTTACAGCCAGAAAGATTGCAGATGTTTTAGTGCAGGGCTGTAAATAATACCAGAAAATGATCTTATGATTTAAACTCTTAAGTTCATTTTGAATACTTTTTTCAGGATTCCATCTGCTGAGGTATATCCTGTGGTGCACAATTGATTTATGGTTCAAACATAAACCCAATGATTGCAATAAATGCTTCTGTTATGTCTTACGGCTTCAATCTCTTACACTGTCCAGACTGGATTGTCTGTTCTGTGGTGTGGTGTGGTTAGTCTCATGTTTGAAAGCAAAATCGTAGCTGAGGTTATGGTGTTTAGGTGAAATTGAGCTTGAATTTTAAAAACACATTGATATGAAAAGTGGGTTCTGGCAAAGGGATTCTCAGACGTAATCTGATCAATAAAAGGAGACTATATAAAGCTTGTTTTGTAGGTTCCTCTTACGGCACAGTGGTAATGTCCCTACACTTGGACCAGCATTCAAGTCTCACCTTCTCCAGATGGATGTAATAACATTTCTGAACAGGTTGACGGGAAAAGTCCATATTATAAAAAAGCTTGCTCTCAGCATAGTGCAGGGAGGACAGTGAGCTTGTGATTTCAAGGGAAGCGCTTTTTATTTTACTATATCCCTATGGCTCATATCCCTCTGAACCTTTCCGATTCATATACCCATCCAGATGCCTTTTAAATGTAATTGTACCAGCCTCCTCCACTTCCTCTAGCAAAGCATTCCATACACACACCACCCTAAAAAAAGTTATCCATTAGGTCCCTTTTAAATTTTTCCCCTCTCACCTTAAACCTATGCCCTCTAGTTCTTGACTCCCCCACCCCAGGAAAAGCGCCTTGTTTACTTACCCTATCCATGCCTCTCATGATTTTATAAACCTCTATAAGGTCACCCCTCAGCCTCTGACACTCCAGGGAAAACGGCCCCAGCCTGTTCAGCCTCTCCCTGACAACATCCTTGTCAATCTTGTCTGAACCCTTTAAAGTTTCACAACATTCTTCTAATAGAAGGGAGACCAGAATTGCACGCAACCTTCCAAAAGTGGCCTAACCAATGTCTTATACAGCAACAACATGACCTCCCAACTCCTATACTCAATACTCTGTCCAATAAAGGAAAGCATACCAAATGCCACCTCACTATCCTATCTACCTGTGACACTTCTTTCAAGGAACTATGAACCTGCACTCCAAGATCTGTTTGTTCAGCAACATTCCTCAGGACCTTACCATTAAGTGTATAAGTCCTGCTCTGATTTGACTTTCCAAAATGCAGCACCTCATATATATCTAAATTAAACTCTGCATCTGTCACCCATTGACTCATCTGATCAAGATCCCATTGTACTCTGACGTATCCTCCTTCGCTGTCCACTACACCTCCAATTTTGGTATCATCTGCAAGCTTACTAACTATACCTCCTGTGTTCGCATCCAATGTAATGTAAAAATAGTTTTAGAAACAGACAAGGGGCCACTCACAAAGGAGAGTTTTCCAAACTAGGATAATTGTTCACTTGAAAATCTTCTGACTATGAGAGTTATTTTCAATCTCGTCACAGACTTTGTGCCATATTGAATACTCCAGGAGTGAATGGTTCCTGTGATGACAAGGAAATTAGGCTGATTTTCACCTGGAGATGCAAGGATTGGAGTTCAATTGTTCAGGTGCAAGAATGAATTTGAGCTGAGTACTTCACCAGTATTTGTGCATAATTTCTCTTTGGATAAAGTTGGTGGACTAAGCCCATAAGACTTAGGAGCAGAATAGGTCATTTAGTTCATTACTGCTACATTGTAATGTCATCATGGCTGATCTGGTAAAGATTGAGGGAGTATGCTTGGGCTGATTGACCTTTTCTTATAGCTTTATTAGCTGGATATCAAATACTCACTGTCCTCCCCTTGCTGTGCACAATGGTAGCTTCAGTTATAGTGTTGCCTCACTCTGATTTTCCATTATCTATTGATTTAAATTAAATCCGTGCAGAATGATATCTATTTGAAAAGTGCAATCTGTTCCTATTACTGATGTCCTTGCTGATGTCCATTGGCTGTCCATCCCTAAATCAATTAGTTCAAACTTTTAGCTTATACATAAATATTCTTTCTCAGTCTACATTTGTAATCATGTTTCAAGCATCTTTGTAACTTTGCTTTTCTATCTCCAACATGCTTCTGGATCTGCTTATTCTTCTGAATTTCTGTCAGCGCATTCTCAAATTCTCTTAACTACTTCCCTATAACGATTGCATTCCCCACCCCTCAAAATATCCTCAAGCTATTTATTAAATCACTCCATTAGCCACCTGTTGTAGCTTTTTAACTGTTTGATTTTTCTCTATTCCAATTCCCCAAGGGGGGCCTTGGTGAATTTTGCTATACTAAAGGTGGCAAAGCTATTCTATTTTGCCCTCATATAAGGTAGAACATAGTCATTGAGGTTGAGCCTCTTCAAGCCTGTGTGTGAATAATTATTTTATTTGGTAATAGGAAGCTGATGAAGAAAGACCAATGTGCTGAGTAAAATGTGTTTTAAAATAGGCCATTATTGCAATTAACAGAGCAAAACAAAATTTATTTTAATTATTTAATTGTAGGTGATGGGCATTGACTGTGAATTCACTTGAGATTCTCAGATTGATTAAAGCTCTTTCAGCTTAGAAAATGTTTAATTGTAATAGATGGATATAGGTTTGCTCGCTGAGCTGGAAGGTTAATTTTTCAGATGTGTTGTCACTATATTAGGTAACATCTTCAGTGAGCCTCCAGACAAAGCACTGCTTGTGTTTCCTGCTTTCTATTTATATGTTTGGGTTTCCTTGGGTTGGTGATGTCATTTCCTGTTCTTTCTCTGAGTGGTTACTGGGATCCAAGTCAACGTGTTTGTTAAGAGTTCCAGTTGGAATGCGATGCTTCTAGGAATTCTCATGCATGTCTCTGTTTGGCTTGTCCTAGGATGGATGTGTTGTCCAAGTCGAAGTGGTGACCTTCCTCATCCATATGTGAGGATACTAGTGAGAGAGGGTCATGTCGTTTTGTGGCTAGTTGATGTTCATGTATCCTGGTGGCTAGTTTTCTGCCTGTTTGTCCAATGTAGTGTTTGTTACAAAATACCGTGCAAGAACTGTAAATAACATTAATTTTGCTTGTTGTCTGTATAGGGTCTTTCAAGATCATTAGCTGCTGTTTTAGTGTGTTGGTGGGTTTGTGGGCTACCGTGATGCCAGAGGTCTGAGTCGTCTGGCAGTCATTTCCAAGATGTCTTTGATGTAGGGGAGACTGGCTAGGGTTTCTGGGCGTGTTACTTCTGCTTGTTTGGGTTTGTTGCTGAGAAATCGGTGGACTGTTCATTGGGTACCTGTTCTTTTTGAATACACTCTGTGCTGCAGTGTGTGGTGGTTCGTTGAAATAATGTTCCAATGCAACTTGTGTAATATATAGCTCTGCATACATTCTGAATATGTGAAAGATTAGTTTGGGTTCGACCTTACAGTTGATTTCTTGGGAGAAAACAGGCTATCGTATATTCAGAAGTGTTTAGTTCTATCTAGCTAGTTTTTTTTTTTTACTGACTGAATACTTGGCCTTCCCAAATCCAAACTTACTTTGATCAAAATTTGTATTTATTGTGGTTTGGTTTCTTTGTTTCAGGTCTTTTAATCAACATGGGAAGGGAAGATTAACTAAGCTTCCATCATGATTGGAGGCTTATTCATTTACAACCATAAGGGAGAAGTTCTGATCTCCCGAGTCTACAGGGATGATATTGGGTAAGTACCTTTGCAGGTTTTCATTAGCATTTTTACGTTTTCAAAATTATTTATATTGTGAAGTAGGTGACTCAGTCACGTCAACGGTTTTCTTTCTTGGGCTATTTTGAAGACCGCAGCTCTGTAGAAATCATAGACAAATACCATAGGCCACTTGGTGGATGACTATTGGGCTATGGGATACAAGCATCACTGGGATGGCCAGTAACTTGCCCATCCTTAATTGCCCCCTCGAGTGTTTTGCTAGGCTGTTTCAGTCTGGAAGGCAGGTAAAAGTCAGCCACGTTGATATTAGCCTGGAGTCTCTCACAGACCAGACCAGATAAAGACCACTGATTTTCTTCATAGAAACATAGAAGATAGGAGCATGTGTAGGGACTATTCTGCCTTTCAAGCCTGCTTTATCATTCAATATAATCATCCAACTCTGCATTGTTCCTACTTTCTCCCCATACCCATTGATTCCTTTAGCCCTAAGAACTACATCTAACCCCCTTTTTTTGGGGGGTGGGGCAGTGAATGAATCATATGTTTTGCTACACCCCCTTTTTATGGCAGAGGATTTTAGAGGTTCAACCATTCTCTGGTTGAGGAAATATCCTCTCATTTAAGTCCAAAATGGCCTACCCCATATCCTTACACTGTGACCTCCGGTACTGGATTTCTTGATAATTGGGAACGTCGTTCTTGTGTTTACCCCGTTTAGTTTTCTTGTCATTTTACACGTTTCTATGAGAATCCACCTCGGCCTTGTTCTTTTAGACTCAAATCAGTTTAGTCCTACAGTTGTGCCGTTTCAATGAATCCGTCTGATAAACCTTTGTTGCACCCCTCTGTTACCAGATGTCCGTCCTCCGATAAATAGAAGGCTAGCATACTATATGCTGTCTTCATTGCTGCACTCTGCTTACTTTCAACAATTCAACAAGGGCACCCAGGTGTTATTGAGAAAGCAGGAGGTGCAATCTATCACCTTTCAGACAATCTGCCATTGTTTTTGCTCCCAAAATGAATGACTGACATTCATCCACATACTTCATCTGCTGTGCCTTTGCCCACGCATTCAACTTGTGCAAATCACACTGAAGCATCTCAGCATTCTCTTCACTGTTTACCTTCCCACACAGATTTATGTCATCTGCAGGCTTAGGGTCATAGAGTCAATAGAGATGTACAGCATGGAAATGGGCCCTTCGGTTTACTTGTCCATGCGACCAGGTATCCTAAATTAATCTAGTCCTATTTGCCAAAATTTGGCCCATATCCTTCTGCGCCCTTCCTATTCATATACTCATGCAAATGTATTTTAAATGTTCTGATTATACCTGCCGCCTCCTCTAATTCTGGCAGTTTATTCCATTCTTGCACGGCCCTCTGTGTGAAAAATATTGACACTTAGATTAGATTAGATTTTTAGATTCCCTACAGTGTGGAAACAGGCCGTTCGGCCCAACAAGTCCACACTGACGCTTCAAAGAGCAACCCACCCAGGTCCATTCCCCTACATTCACCCCTGACTAATACACCTAACACCTAACTTAGTATGGCCAATTCACCTTACCTGTACATCTTTGGTCCCTTTTAAATCTTTCCCCGCCTCACCTTAATCCCACACTCTCCAGTTTTGGACTCCCCTAGTCTAGGGAAAAGACCTTGGCTATTCACTCTATCCACACCCTTCATGATTTTACAAACTTCCATAAAGTAACCCCTCAGCCACCAGCGCTCCAGGGAAAATAACCCCAGCCGATTCAGCCTCTCCCTATAGTTCAAACTCTCTAACCCTGGCAATAACCTTGTAAATCTTTTCTGAACCCTTTCAAATTTAACAACAACTTTCCTTTAGCAAGGAGACCAGAATTGCGCACAGTATTCAAAGAGTGACGTAATTAATGTCCTGTTCAGCCGCAACGTGACCTCCCAACTCCTGTACTCAATGCACTGACCAAGAAAGGCACATGTACCAGAAGCTGCCTTCACCATCCTGACTACCTGCGACTCAACTTTCAAGAAACTATAAATCTGCACCCTAAGGTCTCTTCATTCGCTAATACTCCTCAGGAATTACCAATAAGTGCATTAAGTCCTGCCCTGATTTGCTTTACCAAAATGCAGCAACACTAAATCTAAGTTATCTAAATTAATTGGTTTGGCCGCATTTAGAATACTGTGTACAGTTCTGGTCGCCACATTACCAAAAGAATGTGGACGCTTTGGAGAAGGTTTGTGAGAATGTTGCCTGGTATAGAAGGTGCTAGCTGCAAAGAGAGGTTGAGTAGTTTAGGTTCGTTTTCATGAGAAAAAAGGAGATTGAGGGGGGACCTGATTGAGGTCTACAAAATCATGAAGGGTATGGACAGGGTAGATAGAGATAAGCTTTTTCCCAGGATGAGAGATTCAATAACAAAAGGTCACACTTTCAAGGTGAGAGGTGAAAAGTTTAAGGGGGATACATGCTTTACACGTACTTTACACAGAGGGTGGTGGCTGTCTGGAACACATTGCCAGCAGAGATGGTAGAGGCAAGCTCAGTAGATTCATTTAAGATGCATCTGGACAGATGCATGAGTAGGTGGGGAGCAGAGGGATACAGATGCATAGGGACTGGGCGACAGGTTTAGACAGTAGATTTGGATTGGCTCAGACTTGGAGGGCCGAAGGGTCTGTTCCTGGGTTGTAAACCTTTTGTTCTTTCTTTGTTGTTCTTAAAATCCCACCTGCCACTCCTCAAGCCATTGGCCCATCTAATCAAGATTCCATTGTACTTGGATGTAACCTCCTTCAGTGTCTACCACACCTCCAATTTTGGAGTCATCTGTAAACTTAGTAAGCATGCCCCCATGTTTACTTCCTAATCATTTATATAAATGAAAAAAGCAGTGGACCAAGCACTGATCTTTGTGACACACCGCTGGTCACAGGCCTCCAATCTGAAAAGCAACCTTCCATTACCACCCTCTGTCTAATACCTTCGAGGTAGCTCTTCGTGTATTCCATGTAATCTAACCTTGCTAACCAGTCTGCCATGTGGAACATTGTCTGTCTTTCTGGACTTCAGTAAGGCATTCAACAACATCCACCGCTCTGCCTTCTTTAGTCATCTTCATTATTTCTTCAAAAAACTCAATCAAGTTCATAAGACACTATTTCCCACGCACAAAATGGAGTTCACTATCTCTGGTCACTTCTTGTAAATCCTGTCTCTCGGAATCTCCTGCAACAACTTAGCTACCACTGACATCAGGCTCACCAGTCTATAGTTCCCTAGCTTGTCTTTATCGCATTCCTTAAATAATGATATCACATTAGCTTACCTCCAGTCTTACAGGAGCTCACTCCTGGCTATTGATGATACAGATATCTTAGCAAGGGGCCCAGCAAACAGTTCCCTAGCTTCCCACAAAATTCTAGGGTATGCTTGATCCAGTCTCAGGGGTTTATCCACCTTTATGCATTTTAAGACCCCCCAGTGCTACCACTTCCTGTAATATGGACACTCTTCAAGATATCACTATTTATTTTGCAAAGTTCTCTAGCTTCCATATCCTTCTCCACAGTAAACGCTGAGAAATATTTATTTAGTATCTCACCCATCTCCTGTGATTCCACGCAATGGTGCCCTTGCTGATCTTTTAAGGGGCCCCTCGCTACTCACTTTAGTTACTCTTTTGTCCTTAATCTTTTGTAGAATCTCTTTGGGCTCTCTTTCACCCTACTTGCCAAAGTTATTTTATGTCCTCTTTTATTTTTCACCCTCTTGAGTATTCTCCTACTGCCCTTACTCCCTTCTAGGGATTCATTCAATCCCTACTGTCTGTATCTGACATGCTTCCTCTTTTTTTCTTCTTGACCAGAGCCTCCATTTCTCTTGTCATCCAGCATACCCTACACTTACCAGTGTTGTCCTTCACACTAGTAAGAACATATTGTCTCTGTTCTCGTTATCTCGTTTTTGAAGGCTTCTCACTTTGCAGCTGTCCCTTTAAATTCAAATATCTGCTCCTAGTCAACGTTTGAAAGTTCTTGCCTAATACTGTTGTGCATTAGGCCAGACCACTCAACTTTTTTTTTTAGCAAGCAGCCCCAGACTGTAACTTTGCAATTTGTTTTGGTAAGTGTACAGTGAAAATTCCCCAGATTAAGTTGGCGAGGTTGACTACTAGATTTTAAAACCAACAAAAGGGCCTGTTTCCATACTGTAGGGAATCAAATTTTCAAAAGATTATTCACAGAATTACACAATGCAACACACAGAACAGAATAAAGAACCCCTATAGAACTCAGTCTATCCAAATTAGACATAATTATGCTGTTCTGAATTTACACAATAGTCCCAATAAGCAAACTCCCTTTAAAAACCAGTATAAATGGAACACATGCTTACAGGATTGAAGTTGAAGGGCAGAAAGAGAGAGCGCAATTCCACACAGCTCACGATTGAACTCCTCACCAGTTCAAGACTAAACTAAACTGCTCAGCTCAGCTAGAGAGCTGACCACTCCCCTTTCTTTATACAGGTCACTCCTAAAACATGACCACTTTGGCCTGACATCTCATCTGCTTGCATATAAACAAAAGATCTCTCTCAAAATCCTTTACATCTCCCCCGTACCAAACCAGACTGATCGGAGCCTCGTCTGGTTTATTACCCCTCTGGAAAAAATCAAGGACAGAGTATCCCCAGCATCTGCAGTCCTCACTTTCTCCCAGAGTATCCTTGAGCCAAGGAACAGCTTTTAGAAAAGAAAGGGACTAGCTATGTGACACTGTCAAGGTTGGCCTTCTCTCCAATTCAGAATTTTAACTTTTAGATCAGGTCTATCCTTTTTAATAACTACTTTAAAGCTAATAGAATTATGATCACTGGCCCCAAAGCACTTACCCACTGACCTCTCAGTCACCTGCTCTGCTTTATTTCTCAAGAGAAGGTCAAATTTTCCCCTTTCTCTAATAGATACATCTACGTACTGCATAAGAAAAGTTTCTTGTACACACCTAACAAATTCCTCTTCATCCAAGCCCTTAATAGTATTGCAGTCCCAATCAGTGTGGCAAGTTATAATCCCCTCCCACTAGCACCCTATTATTCTTACAGATAACTGATCTCATTACAAATTTTCTCTTTAATTTCCCACTCTGTCTTGTTGGGGTAGGGGGTGGGAGAAAGGTGTGGTTGGGTGGTCTACAGTACAGTCCTATTAAGGTGATCATCCCTTTCATATTTGAGTTCTACCCAAATACCTCAGTAGATGAACTCCCCGTAATATCCTCCTGAAGTGCAGACGTAAAGTTATTCCTAACCAAAAACGCCAGTCCCCTGCCTTGTCTCTTGCCTCCCTTTCTATCCTTCCTATAGCACCCATATCATGGAACATGAAGCTGCCAGTCTTGTCCATCGCTGAACCATGTTTCTGTAAAACTGATATTCCAGTCCCATGTTCACGACCATATCCCGAGTTTATCTGCCTTACCTTGTTTTGAAATAAATGCAGTGTAATTTCAGTCCTACCTCATTCTCTGCCTTGTTGCTGCCTGCCTTGACTTGTTGCTTTTTGCAACTGCACCAGCCTCAGACTCATCTCTCTTTTTAACTATTTCTGCGGCCCCCACCCCCGTCCTAAGTTGAAATTTTCTCGAGTAGTGTTAGCAAATCTCCCTGCCTGTACATCAGTCCCCTTCAGGTGGAATCCATCCTTCTTTTATCGGTCACTTCTACCCCAGAACAGATCCAAAATTATCTCATTCTCCCTGCATCAGCTGCACATGCATCTACGCTCTCCTCCTGTTCCTATTCTCACTAGCACATGGCACTGGGAGTAATCCAGATATTACTACCCTCCAAAGGCTTCCTTTTTAATTTTCTGCCTAAATTATTTTATTCCCTTCCCAGAACCTCATCCTTTTCTCCTTGATCCCTGTGGTATTCCACTAGTTACAGCCTTTATCCACGTTAGTGTACTTTCCTAAAGGATGTTAGTCTTTTTATGACTGCCTGTTGTCACAGATTATTTTGTTGATTTTCGCATTTGATTGTCACGATGTGATTTGAACCCACGTTCCCAGAACATTAGCCTGGGGCCTCTGGATTACTAGTCCAATAATACGTCGATTTTGCTGCTCCTCGGATGCTGCCTGAACTGCTGTGCTCTTCCAGCACCACTAATCCAAAATCCATAATCCAATAATCCTACCAGTAAAGGGTAACCAACTGATTTTATCCTCATTGACTGGGATTGATGTTACTATACTCTTAAAGGTTCTGCAACCTGAACTGTGCTTTCAAATTGCAACTTTGCACAAATGTTTGCATTCGTTTTGTAATTGTAAAGTGTTGAGCAGCACTTCCTCTAATAAACCATCGAATTGCAGAATGTTAAAGGGGGAAGTAGTTGTCGTAGTGATATTGTAACTGGACTGGAAATCTGAAGTCCAGGCTAATACTGTTGGGCAACAGCTTCAGGTCCTACCATTGCAGCTGATGGAATTTAAAATCAGGCAGTTTTAAAAAAGATGTCTGGAATAAAAGAGCTAGTCTTGTTGTATCTGGCAACTGTCATTGATTGTCATAAAAACCCATTTAGTTCACTTATGTCTGTTTTATGTCCTATCAGTTTTACCCAGTCTGGCCTCTGTGACTTCAGGCACTTCGCGCTTTGGTTGACTCTGAACTGCCCCCTGAAAGCCAAACTTTCAAGGACAGCTGATAGTGGACAATAGATGCTAGCCTTGACCATGACATTGTATCCAATAAAAGAAGCACAAAATTCAGTCCTTTGTGCAATTTGCTATGCTATTTTTTGAGAGAGCCAGATTCTAACCTAATGCCCTTCAGTCTTGGTAAACTGTGAACACAAAACAGGAAGTGCTCCAACTCTATTGCTGATCCCAGTGATCATTTTATATTGTTGATCCTCCATTCTGTGATGGTTCCAAAATTGTGTCTCAGCGCTGTAGTATTTGTGTGGTTTTGAATTTGTTTTAAACTGCCGCCCTCTGACTTTCAAACTTTCACAACCACATTCAATAATTTATTAGCTGGTTTGGATTGACAGAAGTGTTATGCTGGGGTTTGTGGGGGAATCCTGTTGATTGGTAACAGGGTTGCCTGCCTTCTGAAAATGAACTAAACTCTGTCAAAACATGTTCGCTGCAGACTTTGCTAATCATAATTATGTATGCGTTTTAGTCTGTTTGCAAAACATGAAATTTAGTCTTGTTTCCCCTTCATCTTCTATTCCTCCCTTACCTGAATAGTGATTTAGTTTCACATGCTGTGGCTTTTGCTGTTTCCAGATGGGTTTTCAGGTTTTCCGCAAACTAAAGTTAATTGGGTTACACAAACATTTTTGGCTGAATGACCTCGCAGCAGTCTTGCTGAAGCAGGTTAAATGTTTAGACAGATTATACAATAGAAAATTAACCCCAAAGATAAAGTTTAAAAAAAAATGCTGAGGAAATTTACTGGACGAGGTATTTTGATTGTGGACAGACTAGAGCGGAGCTCAAAGTTGGAAGAATTTTGCCAGAGTAAATAAAAGATTCTTTTCTCATGGCAAGGAAGTTAATGGTCAGTGCACACATTAAAGGTAATTGGCAAAAGAGTCTGAAGTTGAAATATTTAGCAGTTATTCAAAATACACTGCAATGAAAAGATGGTAGAAGCAAAATCAGTAACAGCTTTCCAAAAGGGAACCAGTTTGTGCTCTGAAAGAAAGAAATAGTTGGCTTGAGGGGAGAGTATGAGGAAATCTGACAAATTCAATCACTGTTTGAAAGGGCCTGGCACATGCACAGTGGACCTATTTATGTCATGTTTGATTGTGATAACTGGACCTAAAATTTCTCAAACCTACTGTAAATCTTATGTTTCTCAAGATGGAATATTGGTGCCGTGGAATGGAGTACTTCATACACTTTTTTGTGGGTGCCTGAACAAATTCTCGATGAAAATTGGCTACTGATGATCTCACTGATCCATTTGAACTACATTGATTAGAATCAGAAGTTTAGACATTCAGTGGATTCAGCTGTTATTTATGAACATGCCATTTCTCCATTTAGTTTTCAAGGTTGCTTCGTCCCAGATGACATGGAGGAGCTGTTGTTAGACTAGGATGCACAAAGTTAAAGATCACACAACACCAGGTTATATTCCAACGGGTTTATTTGGAAGAACTAGCTTTCGAGGTGCTGCTACTTCATGAGGTAGTTATGGAACAGGATCGTAAGACACAGAATTTATAGCAAAAGATAAGTGTCATGCAACTGAAACTGGTGGTGTGTCGAGTTTGCACATTCTCCCTATGTCTCACAATCGAAAGGTGTGCAGGTTAGGTGAATTGGCCAAGCTAAATTGTCCACAGTGTTCAGGGATGTGTAGGTTGGATGCGTTAGTCAAGGGTTAAATGTAGGGGAATGGGTCTGGATGGGTTACTCTTCGAAAGGTCGGTTTGGACTTGTTGGACTGTAGGGCCTATTTCTACACTAGAGATACTGTTTTGAGCAAACATAGATTGCTGTTTAGCCTTTAATCGTTTAGAATGGGTTGCAGGTTTCGGTTCCATGTCTTATGATCCTGTTCCACAGCTATCTTATGAAAAAGCAGTGCTGTCAAAGCTAGTGCTTCCAAATAAACCTGTTGGGCTATAACTTGGTGTTGTGTGCTTTTTAATTTTGTCCCAAATGGCCATTCTTCTCCTGATTCATGACAGCATTAGTTTGGGAGTTGAGTCATACCCAGCCTGTTTCTAGCTGTGTTACAATAGTACTGTACTCTTGTGCTGTTTCCTCACTTGAGCTGAGTTGTAGCTCTGGCTTTTTTACTTAGGATCCCTGTGTTAGTAATTCAGCAGCACATTTGACCCCTTGTACCTCTGCACATTTTGTGGAAGAACTATCTTATAGTTTCTGTTCCTTGATCTTTCCTATCCTCCTTTCCAATTTTTATTCAAATATTTATTCACTTCCCTATTTACACTATGAGATTTTACTTGGGTTTCTGACAGTGAATCCCATAATCTGGTAACCTGTTAAAATTGTTTTTAAAATGTGTCCTAAATAGAAAGTGAGATTTCAAAGGGAATTGAAGGTTGTTTTGAAATAACTGTCATGAAATTATGCTACAAATGGAGTGTACAGTTCTTGTGCACTTTCTATGGTACTCATCAACTGCAGGCCTTCATGAGCCTTTGATATGCTGAATAAATGTGTCCAAATGGTTGGTTTATTACTCTGGATCTTAAATGCATCTCTAAGTTAGAACTTGACCGTGTCAACTTGCAGTGATGATCTTACATTTATCAGTATGTAAAGGTACTGATGCGGAGAAAAGTTCAGGATTCTACATCTTGCACTCTGCTTAGATGAGGATTGCTGTTGTGACCTATTTTGTAAATCTGTGGTGTCCTTGCCCAAGGCTTTATCTCTGCTGGTGAAAATTGACGACACTGTTCCACTTCATATTTGTTCACTTTGAATTGAGGGAGGGCAAGGTTGATGCACTGACACCGAGTTAATGCTTTGAGAACTGACTCCTCCATCCTGATTGCAGATTCTTAGACTCTTTGCAAGTATTGTGTTGGGACGTTATGTTAACTCTAGTGATGCAAGCACTTTGAATGGACACATCTACATTGCTTCCTTGCCATTAGTGCTGATGAAGCACAAAAGATAAAATTACTTTATGGGGTATTGTTAGCAAAGCTCAGTTCTAATATGCATACGTTCATAAAGCCAGTATCAATGAGGCATAAATGATATAATTGGTTGTTTTGTAATGCTTTTATATGTTGGTGATTAGCACCTCGCAGTTGTCCATTGTTCTGCTTTAGATGTCTGTGAGTAGTCCTTTGTGTTTCTCATCTATTTTTTCTTTTCTGTGCTTTTGTGTATTCTAACCCTCTCTCTCGTTGGTCTGACACTTCCCTTTCCTTGCTGACGTCTCATTTTTCCTCATCTCATCATGTGCTCATTGGCTGCACTAGGAATAGGTAAGAGTCATTTGTGACCTTGTGCTAATTAACTAGTGATTTGTCCTGTGACGTTTATCTTGGTCACGTTGAAAGTTGTAAAATTAAAATATCCATTAACTAAGGGATGCTGTAGTGGGGCGGGGGGTGGGGGGGGGGAGGGTTCGGGGGTTGGGGAAAGAAGGGTGGTGTTGGGGGGAAGAAGCAGAAGAGAATTGTCTGGGAAACACTGTACCAGCAGTAACTGTTGGTTTTTAAAAACTTTATAAGACTGAATGCGTTTAAGAGGAAGCTAGATAAGAATGAGGGAGGAAGGAACAGAAGGGCACTACTAAGCTTATGTTCCAAATGCTGAAAATGTGTTGCTGGAAAAGCGCAGCAGGTCAGGCTTATGCCCGAAACGTCGATTCTCCTGTTCCCTGGATGCTGCCTGACCTGCGCTTTTCCAGCAACACATTTTCAGCTCTGATCTCCAGCATCTGCAGACTTCACTTTCTCCCTTTATGTTCCAAATGCTGTCACAGAAGGAAAAAACAAATATCCAGATCTCCTGTACGTCTTGGCTGACCACAGCTCAGATTTTCCAGCTTTGAACGAATGCTGATCACTCCCCTCACTCCCCTCACTCCCCTCACTCCCCTCACTCCCCTCACTCCCCTCACTCCCCTCACTCCCCTCACTCCCCTCACTCCCCTCACTCCCCTCACTCCCCTCACTCCCCTCACTCCCCTCACTCCCCTCACTCCCCTCACTCCCCTCACTCCCCTCACTCCCCTTGTTCATTCTCCATGTTGTGACATTGCCAATATCAAGCAAAGCTTACTGGCTACATAGCTCACCTGTAGTAATTGCCCTGTTGCCAGCACTGGGTTTTGTTTTCATTCCAAATTTTTTGGGGAGGACTCGGTCAACTAAATGATTTTCAGGAGCATGCATTTTGAATGTTGGGGGAGGGTTGGGTCCTTGAGCAGATGGAAAAAAGTTCATAAGTTTAGATTCTTTGTTATCTGCTGTTTAAGAACAATAGAGATCTTGCGAAAGTTTACTAGTTTGTTCCCATACATTTCAATTTTACTGATTTTGAGATGGAGTGATATATAGGCCTTGGCTCCTTCCAGGTTAGGATAAAGCTAATGGTCTTGCCCCTAAATGCTATATTATTCAGTGGTTTATTCCTCTTAGTCCCTCCTGTGCTAGAATTGTGTCCCTGTTGTAAGAGTCAGTTGCTTACAGGTTCTTTAGGTCAGTGCTGATGCTATCTTAAAAAAAATACATTTTTCCTTGAACAGTTACATCTGTCTGCTATGCTCTTAAGTAAGTGAATCTCAAATCCAGAACAGTACTTTAGAGGCATCCATTGTTGTTTGTAAATGGCATTTTCTCACCAGCTTTGTTTTCCAGATTTCTCTAGCAGGTTGATCTGTATAGTAGATCATGAGTTTTCAGGTGCTTCTGCTAATCCTTTGAACTGCATGATTTGTTAACTAAATTGTTCATTGCACGTTGTGTCTTACTTTAAAAATGTATTCTTTGAACTTTGGTTATGTTTGTAAATAGACTGGCATTGTAATCGTGCTGCACATTGTGGAGGCGACAGAATCTTGCTAAGCAATCAACAAATAATCTTCATATTAACCTCCTTTCAGCTGTTCCCTTAATAACTGCATTGGACTCTCCAACTAATCCTTGTGACAAAGGATCACATGATGGGTTGAATTTACTTTTTGCTGTTTTTCTGAATTGAGAGTATTTCGCAGTTAGACCTGACTGTCGATCTTAAGTGTAAAACATCCCAGAAAATATATTTATAGATGGTTAAGAAGCATACTTTGGATGTAAAATTTTTCCTTTTAGTAATTTCAGTCATTAGTATTTGCAGGGCCATTTGGAAACTCTGCAAAACAATGAGCAACCTTCTTGTGATTGTATAAATCATTGTTGTGACTCCATTTAATGAAGTGGAATATATCTTCTGTTCTGTAGAGTTCTAGCAGAAAATAGTTGCACATCTGTGTAAAATTATGTGCAGTAATCCAAGGCTACCATTTTTTGAGATGGGTAACTTGATACATATGTTCTTTATAGAATCCCTGCAGTGTGGAAACAGGCCTTCGGCCCAGCAAGTCCACACCGACCCTGCGAATATCCCACCCAGACCCATTCCTCTATTACTCTACTTTTACCCCTGACTAATGCCCCTAACCTACACATCCCTAAACACTGGGAAATTTAGCATGGCCCATTCACCTAACCTGCACATCTTTGGATTGTGGGAGGAAACCCACACACACTGGGAGAATGTGCACACTCCACGCAAACAGTCGCCTGAGGCTGGAATCGAACCTGAGTCTCTGGTGCTGTGAGGCAGCAGTGCTATTCACTGAGCCCGTGTCATCCTGTGTTCTTGTACAAGTATTATCTCCTCCACTTTTTTTCTCTCTCACCCCCACCCCCTTCCATTTCTGTGCATTGTATAATAGAAGCGAGAAGGCTAAAGGTGATGTCTTGGGACCAAAATATCTGTTCTATGATTATATTCTATGGATGTTTCAAATTGTTGTGGGTGAGGAAGCCAATCTGGTGTATTACTTCTACCACTGAAGTATTGCTCGCTGTCGGCCTCTAATGGTAGAAACTAAGAGTTGCAACATGTTATTGGAAAGGAATTGTGCCCTTCAAAACATGTTCAATGAGTCCAGTGAGTCAGAATATCACTGAGATGGAGGTAATTGTGAGACAGGCTCTTATGGTACAGTGCTGAAAATGTGTTGCTGGAAAAGTGCAGCAGGTCAGGCAGCATCCAGGGAACAGGAGAATCGACGTTTCGGGCATAAGCCCTTTTTCAGCCGTCCTGAAGAAGGCTTATGCCCAAAACGTCGATTCTCCTGTTCCCTGGATGCTGCCTGACCTGCGCTTTTCCAGCAACACATTTTCAGCTCTGATCTCCAGCATCTGCAGACCTCACTTTCTCCTCTTATGGTACAGTGGTAGTGTCTCTAACTCTGAGCCAGGACACCTAGGTTCAACTCTCTCCTGCTCCAGAAATATGTAATAACATCCCTGAACAGGTTGGTTAGAAAATACTATTATTAAATAACTTTCTCATCCCTTTATCCATGTAGACGTTGTGCCTGGAGAGGCTACTGACTATGTAATTAGGAAAAGAAAGTGTAGGACTAGTTACAACCCTGTCATGTCAGATTTGAGTAATTGAGGTGGTTTATTGCAGGTATCAGAATATGAGCTTATAGAAAATATTTGGTAGTTTGGATAACATGAGCTGACCGGCTACACCCTGGGGTATCTAATATTTCTTGTCATAATGAAATGAAATGTGTGAATATTTAAATGAAGGTTTATTCACAGCCGTCTAATTGATTGCAATCCTTTGGTTTGCAGACGGAACGCAGTGGATGCCTTCCGCGTCAATGTTATCCATGCAAGGCAACAAGTGCGTTCACCAGTGACTAACATCGCAAGGACCAGTTTCTTTCATGTGAAACGTTCCAATATCTGGCTCGCAGCTGTCACTAAGCAGAATGTTAACGCAGCCATGGTCTTTGAGTTCCTGTACAAAATGTGTGATGTTATGACTTCATATTTTGGAAAGATCAGTGAAGAAAACATCAAGAACAACTTTGTCCTTATTTATGAGCTGCTGGATGGTATGTATAAGTTGGAAGGATGAAAAGCAAGTCTAGGCTGAAAAGCATGATCAAAATTTCAGCAATATTGATTAATTAGGCACTATAAAGTAAAAGTACTGAGTGATTTGGAGTCAGTTTAATGGTTTTTCACCCCCAAAAAAGAAGCTGGTAAGAGTAGATGAGGTAAGTAGCAAAGATGTATTTAGACAAAGCTAGATGAACACAAAGGAGGAAGAAATGGAATGATATGTCTGTCCAAATGAATAACGATGAGGAGGTTGATGTGATGCGTCAACTTTAGCACTGATTAGTTGTTTTTGTGCTGTACATTCAATGATTCCATGTCATCTTGTGCTTTTTCACATGACTGACTTAGAACGTTATTGGCATAGCTTGCTCATGGGTTCCATTGCAGAGAAACATTAGGAGCAGGTAGCCTTCATAATGTTGACTCTTACAGTTTCAATAGATTATACTTGCTCTGAATTCTCAGCCTACCACCAAATATTGAGACTGCAATGCTTCATGAATGCCTGCCACCACGCCTTTTCGAGGATAACTACTGATGGACAACAAATGGTAGCTGCAATGTTACCCATACCTTGAGAATAAATTTTAATGAATATATTCTCATTTTGAATACGAGGGAGGAAAATGCTGTCCCAGCTGAAGCAGAGTTAAAACCATAAACTTATTCAAAGGGGAATTGAATTGTCTTCCTACTCGCTTTTATAAGCAATTGTAAAACCCATATGGTTATGCTGCCACATCATTTAGGATATATGGGGGGAATAGTTCAGTCATACAAACAGATTTGCATGTTCTAGCTTTATACCAGATGGTTTGGGGTGTTCTAATGGTCTGTCCAAAAATTACAATTTGTTACAACATTATGTATGTTTTGTCTTTTGCACATTTCCCAGTAATGTTGTTAGAGCATTTGGACGATGACTTATTGGAAGCCAACAGAAAGTCATAGAGATGTACAGCACAGAAACAGACCCTGCCGACCAGATATTCTAAATTAATCTAGTCCCATTTGCGAGCATTTGGCCCATATCTTTCTGTTCAGTTACCAATCTAGATGTCTTTAAAATGGTGTAATTGTAAAACTGATATAATTCCAAAAAACTGGTAAAGCTGAGTGTGTAGCGATAAGTGAAATCAAAACTATTTCCTTTCCTTAATAAAACAAAAAAGTTTGACTATAAACTACATGAGTCATTAGGATAGTTGACAAAAAAGTCTAATTGAATTTGATGGAGCATCTTTAAGATGAAAAGAAAGATGGGGAGGCAGAGATGGTTTGTGCTTGATGAGCAGGTAGCTGAAGGAAGGGGAATTGGGGATGCGCAAGAAGCGAGGATTGTGGGAGTAGAGATCTGAGATTTGTGAGGCTTGAATTTTTCAAGCTGAGAGTTGACAGTTTTTAAAGCAAGGCAGTGAATTTTTAAAAGACCAGCGCAAACAGTGGTTTAACTGTTAAACAGGGCTTATTCCTTTGTGCTGCATTAGGAAAAGCTACATATAGTTTGATCGTGTAGCAAAATTGGGCCCATGTTAGCTATTGGTTTTAAGTTGCACTTGATGTCTGTCCTTACATGTGACACTTGTACTTGGCTCAAGTATCACATATTACACGGTTCACTATGTTCCCACTTAAAGGATTAGCCTGTGGGTAAAGTTCTGGAGGTAATAATAAATGGAACCTAAAAAGGAAATGAATCCAGGTTTAGTGATGTTTATCTCACTGGGTAGGACTGTAGTAATCTAGCCCTTTTTTGAAATGGATCAAAGTTTAAAGTTTTTTTTAAAGATGTGCAAAATATTCCAATTCACCTTTCTTTTAAACCCAGGATTCTATATTTAAGAGGAATGACTATTTGTCACAGATGATTAAACATCAGCTTCAGAAATAATTATGACCATTCGCATATAACTGCACAAATTAAAAGTTGATCCTTCTTTATAAGCTCACCCTTTACACCATATGGTGGAAGGGGTGGGGGCTGCAGGGAGATAGGAGAAAGTGAGGACTGCAGATGCTGGAGATCAGAGCTGAAAAATGTGTTGCTGGAAAAGCAAGCAGGTCAGGCAGCATCGAAGGAGCAGGAGAATCGACGTTTCGGGCATAAGCTCGAAGAAGGGCTTATGCCCAAAACATCAATTCTCCTGCTCCTTCGATGCTGCCTGACCCGCTGCGCTTTTCCAGCAACACATTTTTCTGGGGGGGGGGGGGGGAGATAGTTAAACATTAAGGTTTGCAGAGTTGACTCTTTTGGAATGCTGCTTCTCAGACTTCCTTTGTAGAAGCCAAGGATGACTGATTCCATCTTACTTTAAACTGATAAATCAGCCTTTATAACAGCTTAGAGCAACTGGAAAGGAAAAACTGTCTATCTTTGGGCTTGAGATGCTTTTTACTGCAGAACAGTTTCTTAAGGTCTGATGGTCTCTGTCAAAACCTTCATGCCTCAAGCATTTCAGTTACCTGGGGCTGATCACATTTGTTGACTGGCAGAAGCCGTAGTCATCAGTAACTGGTCACTTATCCAGAGAACAATCGACTTTTTTGAGCCAAAGTTCCATTTTTGCATTTGTTTGACTCCAGCTTGTCTGCAAACTAGGACTCCATTACTGCTTCCTCAACCAACTGTGTAAGCAGTACTTAGAGTGAGTCACGTTATTTGCTTTTAAAAATCCTTTAACAATCTTTGGTTTTTAAAACAGTACGATTTCGATCCATCATCACATACAGAAAATAAAAAGGTAGCGTCGTTACAGGGAACACTGACGCTTTTTTAAAAGTTAGGTAATTGGGTTTTATCACATTGGACTGAGTTTTTCAAACTTTATATCTGTGCCAAAGTCTGTCCCAACTCTCATACTTCCAGTTGTTGCATGTGGGATTGATATTTGAAAGAGTTTATTTTTTGTTTGCTCAGAAATCCTGGATTTTGGCTATCCACAGAATTCTGAGACTGGTGCACTGAAAACGTTCATTACCCAACAAGGAATCAAAAGCCAGGTAAGCATCATCGAACCAATCTTTCATTGTTTAAACATGGGCTAGAATTGCAATTTGTGAATAAATCAAAATGTGAATATTTCCACTGATTAAAGGATGACCATATTTTAACTCAACTTAATTATAAAAGCTTGTTTCAAGGGAAGTGTATGCAATCCTCTACCAAATTCACTAAGATATGAAACTATTGGGTTTCAGTGGCATTAAACAATTTAAGGTAATGTTTCTAAAACTTTTGATCCCTTTCTTGAAGTCAGTACAGTTTTGCTGGGCGACCACTGTCATATTGAGCATGCTCATCAAGTTGCTGCTGTTCTTCTATGGTGCAGAGTTGTTTGCCTGAGACACACATGGCAATATTGTTATATTAACATACGTGTGCAGCAATATTATTAAAGCCTGTTATATTTCTTAGTGAACCTAAAATAACTTGTTTTTGAATTAGTGCTGAATGAGGAGTGCAAGTTCTCTAGCAAATGAGTATTGTGGTGAAATTTTTTCTTTTGCAATGTTCACTTTCTGATTTATTTCTGCTGGTGGAATGTCTATTTGTATTCCCAGCAGTGGAATGGTGTAATAACAGTCTTCCAGGAATCATAAGGCAGGGCTGGGTGCCAGTATGACTGATAACAATTCCTGTTTGAAGAGGCTGTTTCATACAGATAAGATCGTTTGCTGTCAGTGAGCTCTGAGGTGATCCAATGTGTCCTGTATTGTGCTGCCTCTTGCAGTCTCTCAGAAATGTGCATACTGACTCAGCAGGAAGTCAGCACAATTTGTAGAGTTGACGTTTCTTATCTTGTTGTAACAAGCAGTTTCATATTCATCTGATTTCCACCCTCAACTTTTCTCCCTTCTCTCTCTCAAAGTGAAGAGCAATGAAGCTTCACCAGTCAGTGAACTAAGTGTGTTTATAGAGGCAAGTTGATGAGGGGGCTGGATCATTTAGTTGCCGACAGGTCCAGCATTTCCTCTCACTTGACATAGCACACCCCCTCCACTCAAAAAAAACCCAACCCAAAAATCACCAAAAATAAGGTCAAGTAAGTATGCAAATTTCAGTGATGGTAGAATGTATTGAAGATTATTTACATAACTTGGTTACAATTATCCACAGGAGTTACTGTTTTCTCAGTCAGGATTCGAACAGAATGAAGCAGTGTGTGGTGGTGTGATAAATGAGGAAGAATCTTTTTCATTACCTGTTGGTTCTCAGGTAGTTAATTTACTTTTGCATACTCTGAATCTTTGAGGAGAAAGTGAGGTCTGCAGATGCTGGAGATCAGAGATGGAAATGTGTTGCTGGAAAAGCTGCTGCGCTTTTCCAGCAACACATTTCCATACTCTGAATCTTGACAACTACCCTTCTGGAGGTCATACTCTAGGTTCAGTCTTTGAATTTGCAAGAAGAAAAACTTAGAAATCATTTTCATTCAGTATTTCTTCTTTCCAAGTCATGAAGGATGCTTGACAGTCTTTTTGATGGGGGATGTTTGGAAAATCTGATTGATTAAATAGTTTTAAAGATGGGGCACACTGGGAATGGAAAGACAAGATGACACAGTAACAGTCTGAGGAGAATTTATTTTATTTTTAGCTTGAATTTAAGTGCAGTTATGAAAGTATTTAATGTAGCTTTCTTAATGTAATTGGTGTAATCATATCTTCAGGGGCAGTAGTAATTGAGATCAAAATAATGAGGGGAGAATGTCTGACTTTACAGTGCTCTAATGGATGTTGCAACAGAGACTGTAGAATCAACATTTGTCATTCAATTTATGGAACAGACTTCCTATGTACATGGTGATGTAGTTATTGTTGATTCATTCCAATGGAAACAACACAGGCTTCCTTAAGGAAATATCATTTCGGGGTGAGGCATATAGTAATGTGAGAATTCTGAACTCCGTTTTGAATCCAGAAGGTTTCAGGCTTTCCATGCGGAAAATGAGATGCTCTTCCAGCTTGCACTGAGCTTCGTTGGGGCACTGTAGCAAGCCTGAAACAGATGTTGGCAAGGGGATACTTGTGATGAAATGGGAGGTAATTGGAAGCTGAACCATAAACATAGCAGGCTTGATAGATAAGGGCTGTTACCCCCATTATCATTATCCCACTGGGTTGGTGGCAGATAAACTCAATGGCTGGCAATCTTATTTGCCTCTTGCCACCTAGCAATTTGTGTTGTGTGGAAAGTTTTAAGAAATGGCCATGCCCAGAGGGAATTCCTCTGGTTCTAAAGTTAGACTGTTGTAGGTGGTGCATGACCAATTCCATGGCCACACATTGTAGAGATCAAAAGATTCTCCTGACACTCAAGATTTGTAACACACTTGATGGAATTCAACCTGTCAGAAATAGTGTTTGTTTCTCACCGTACAAGTAGAACGTAAGGGTGAGAAGCTTTTTTTTAAGAAGCAGCAGTCTTTGTTACCTCTGTAGTAATAAGCCATTCTTAATGAGAAATTGCACCTAATGTTTTACTGGCAAGGGACTTTTGTTTCATGGAGCTTTGGATGCAGGAGAACTATGCAAGTGCTCCATTTTCTCTAATATAAAACAAAGAACTGCAGATGCTGAAGATCTGAGACAAAAACAGGAATTGCTGGCGAAACTCAGCAGTTCTGGCAGCATCAGAAGGAAGAAGGTTTTTAGATTAGATTCCCTACAATATGGAAACAGGCTCTTCGGCCCAACCAGTCCACACTGACCCTCCGAAGAGGGACCCACCCAGACCCATTTCCCTCTGACTAATGCACTGACACAATGGGCAATTTAGCATGGCCAATTCATCTGGACTGTGGGAGAAAACCGGAGCATACGGAGGAAATCCACACAGACACTGGGGGAAATGTACAAACTCCACACAGACAGTTGCCCGAGGCTGGAATCGAACTTGGGACCCTGGTGCTGTGAGGCAGCAGTGCTCACCACTGAGCCACTTTTTTGAAGAGAATTTAACTGGGGTGGGAGGGTTTTTTGGTTGCTTTCCTGAGGATGGGGAGAGGACTCCCATCAGAAACAAATGAATACAGAGGTGAAAGCGACTGAATAGGAGCTCAGTGGCATGTCTAGCCGGAAATATATTAAGGTGGGTGCAGGGGGGTCAAACTAAGTCTTTTGCTGAGAACAGAACAAAGAACATTTAGTGTGGAAAGTCAGAAGGAATAGTAAATACCTGACAAGGCAGGGTCAGCAGAAAAGATGTAGTCAGAGAGGAGGGAGGTTCTAGAAGAATGTGGCTATCTCAGAGTTACTGTTTGCATTCCTTAACGCCTGAAAGGAAGAGAAAAAGTTTCTTAGAATGTCAAACAAGCTGGAGAATTTAAGAGGGGACTTAAGGGACAACTTTTTCATGTAGAGGGTGTTGTGTGTGTGGAATGAGCTGCCAGAGGAAGTGGTGCAGGCTCGTACAATTCCACACTTAAAAGGCGTCTGGATGGGTATATGAATAGGAAGGGTTTAAAGGGATATGGACCAAATGCTGGCAAATGGGACTAGATTAGGTTAGGATATCTGGTTGGCATGGACGAGTTGGACTGAAGGGTCTGTTTCCGTGCTGTATCTCTGTGACTGTGACTCTGACTAGTCAGTTGGGTTTAATTGCCTGTTTCTGTGTTGCCCATCCCCCATAAGAACTAGGGGGCATGATAGCTCTGAGATAGCGCTGATGGAGAGCGAGGTTGAGAGTGTGTATTTGGCGGTGCATTTGTTCAGATCTCCAGATATGCCTGGAACAGCTGTCTGAGGACCATTGTATATCACAGAATTATCTGTAATCCTGGGTAAATTCAAAAAAAGAAAGATGAAACTTCAGTCAGAATCCAGGTAGCATGAGTCTGAGTTGGGTACGGTCACTGAGGAATGAGATGTGGCTGTGGAAGCTGTTTTGGTGAAGACCTGGTTGAATACTAGGAAAGGAAACAAAAGTAATGATGGTGAGCAGAGGAAAGGTTAGAATCGAAATTCCATCAGAGAGAGCAGCAGAATTTTGTCAAGGTGGGAATATCTGGAAAAGATGTGGTAGTGAGTTAAATACTCAACCAAAATAGTGAACTGCAGTGCTGAAGATCGGAAACAAAAGCAGAAATTGCTGGCAAAAACTCCGGTCTGGTACCATCTGTATGAGGAAAAGCAGCGTTAATGTTTCAATTGGGTAACTCTGGCAGAACTCCTGTTTTTCTCTCATGCACTCTTCCACTCATGGAGTGAAAATTTAGTTTTTAGTTTCGTAAAAATAATTCAGCAAAGTACTAATGTCTTTAAGCTGGCTTATTCCAGTCTAACACTTGCCAGCTTTTTAAAAATGTTAATGTTTTAGTAGAAGTACATGCTCTTCAGCCATTCTGTATAATAATATGGCATGTATATTTCTCTTTCTGAATGTGCAATTCTCTAAAGGACATGTCTTGAATATTCTTCAATGGCTAATAATTGCAATGGAATTGAGATTTAGTGTAAGTGATTTAGAAATTATATAATCATTTAATGTAGTCCTTGCCTTAGATTTGCAGTAACATCATTTGCATGTGTTTTAAAAAAAAACTGCATTTCAAAGTAATTAATTGCAGACAATACTTTGAGTCCTTTTGAGACATGATGAAGAACTGTTTTAATACAATTGTGTACTTTCAATGTTGCACCTGCTCTTGTAGCTAATTTGTTTTCTCTTTTTTTAAATCAAATCCTCTGTTCCCTGACTGCTTGCCTGTTAACCCTGCGTGTGGCACTTCTGGTTCTAATCCTGCTGTAATGCTTTATTTTTCTCCACCTGTGACTGTCGACCTGATTTATAGCACCAGGTAGGAGAATCTGCCTGCTTCTGCTTTGCTTATTGGGGGTGGGCACTTCAAACTGGCTGTGGGAATGTCTTGAATAATTGAACTTTGGACCTAGTCTTTTAAGTAGGGGAAATTGTGTTGAGACCTCAAACAGTAATGTTTTGTTGCTGTATTTAGTTATTCAGGTTTACAAGTTCAATTGACTACTGAGCTGATGTAACCTGGTGTCATTTTAAAAGATTTTGAGTCCAGTTCTAAATCTTGAATTGAGATAGATCAAGTGTTCCTTCCTTCCTTCCTTCCAGACCAAGGAAGAACAGTCACAGATCACCAGCCAGGTAACTGGACAGATTGGATGGAGGCGTGAAGGAATTAAGTACCGGCGAAATGAGTTATTCTTGGATGTTTTGGAGAGTGTCAACCTGCTAATGTCACCTCAAGGTAAGTGATACATAGGTGCTACGACAATAATCTGAGGGTGAAGTTCAGTTCTTTCCTTTTTTGCTATCTGTGTTAACTCAACAAATTCTACTAATGCCATACTTCAGTTGATGTAGTGTATTTTTCTGAGGCTGGGGTCGTTAGGGTCACAGTAAAGTTGTATTTGTGTCAAGTCACGTCTTCACAGAACAGTTTTCTGACTGTTGTGCAATGCAGTGTCATGGGCATGCTGTCCTTCAGCTCAGAACAACACCTTTTTAGTAGACACTGCTGATACCTTCCCCACTCTTCAATGTTATCTTTATAGAGCCAGCATTCATTTTATGACAAAAATCTAGGAAGCCAGATATTTATGGTTGGGACATTTGAAGAAATGTGTGTGGGCAGTGTTTCGAATCTTTTGTGCAGTATTTAACTTGATTCATAGTTGATTTCAGACAGCCCTGAGGGACATCTAAAAATGGCAAGGGCTGACAGATCCAGAAGTTGGTATGCGATGTATGTTTTTACGCGCTAAAGACCTGGTAAAATACATAGGCATTTCTGCCTTAATTTGTCACATTGAACAAATGCTATTTGGTCAGTGCCAGAAAGCCAAATTGGGCCTAGCATATTAGTTTGAGTGTGATGGTTGCTTTAAGTACAGATTTGTGGCTGGAAATAGAGCTGACAAATCAGCATCTCTAGAAAGAAAATACTAATTATAGTATTTCAACTAGTGTACCCATCAGAACTGATGGGTGAACTTTGGATGTATGCAGTAGAGATTTGTGTTAGGAACTTAAGCATGGATATATTTGGTTTGTGGTGAGAGGGCGGGGGAGGTGAGACAGTTTATAGCCTTAAAACTTGTTCTTAACATTTAAACTAAAATGTAATATTGAATTATAGAATACATTTGCTGCACACTAGAAAATAAGCCGAAAGGCAGGGAGGCATCAGGCCACAAAAGGGAGAACCCAGGATATGCAGAAAATAAAAACACTATTCTCATTGTGATAACAGGAGCTCTAAGGCAATTAAGAACACTTGCCAACATCAATGAATCTGTGTAAACAGACACAAAGTGATAACGTTCACGGCTGTTCCCTTTTGAAATTAATGACTGTGTTTGATCACCTTGTAAGCATGTCAAAAGCCTTGTAACTAATGGTCATGTCCTATCAATTATCATGGATTCTTATTCCCTTTGCAAGCTAGGCCGTGCAGAGGGAAAAACATTTTTCTGTTACAGTTCCTGACTTGAGAGTTCAAAAGGACAATAAAGAGAGAGACCATTTTATCGCTGAGACTACTGAAGCCAGTAGAAAATTAACTCTTTATGCTTGCTTGCTATGGACTGAATTTAATTTCATTTTGGGACTTGATGATTTTGAGTAGCCGTCACTGATGATGAAATGCAAACTCTGCAAAAGATAATATTGATGAAGTTTTAATTTATTTGCTGTTCTTACATACTATGACTGCCCCACTGTCAACTCTAACTAGTCAGATCTTATGTCTTAATGAATTTGAATCACAACCCTGAAAAGAGAACATGTTTTAATTCGAGGCTAATGAATCATTTAAAATGCAACCCTAGGGTAACATTTCAGTCTTGGGTACAGAATGATTCAGTGCTTAAGATAAAAAGCAGGAGTCTGCTCCTAGCTTAAATTATTCTAAACCTAACATTGAAAAGATTCCGATACAATCTGTCAGGAAGCCATTTTATGGTCAAAGTCTGCCCTTTTCACTAAGAAGTCATTTTGGAAAACAATGACCTCTCCCACTTAGCTTAGACTGGCTTTATGATGGAAACTTATCTCGTCAACAAGTGCCTGACTTGGCTGGATTTGTTTTTCTCACTTGATGGATGGCTAAGGGCCTGGAGGATTGATCAGTTAAGTGCACACAGACCTGTCAATTAACTCCTCTTCCTCACAAGTTATTGCCTTTCCACTGTTATCTGTCTAATTAAGAACATGCAGTGTTTTTGTAAACTTGTATGAAGAAATCCTGTTTGTGACAGAAGGAGAGAGTACCCTGTGAGGTCTGTTTAAAGGAAGAGCTGTTGCCCAAAGGTTTTAGAACCTTAGTTAGCCTGGCTAATAGGTATCAGCGTTATGTTGTAACAGTGATGCTATTTGTAAATAAAGGGGAAGACTAAAATTAAATTAAACTTAACTGTCTGTAAGAGGTTTTTATTCCAGACTATTAAAGAATACGGTTGCCTGGACAAACCGAGAGGCTTATAGGTCTGAGTCCACAAGGGATTCCCTGGGTCATCTCAAATCTGAACTTTGACAGCAGGGTGAGTGGTTAGTTTCAAGTTGAAGGAGTTACTCCCAGAGACGACAGTGACTTAGATGAAGATGGCAGTGGTGTTGAGAGGATCAGAATATTGAAAGGAGACTGAAGGCGAAAGTAGCTCTTGGTGATAAACTAGATGGAAAGGGTGTGAAGATCCAGTTAAAGCTACATAGCCTGTGCTAAAAATCAGTGTAACCAGTAGAGAGGAAAAGAAATGCTGCAAAAACATAATGTGAAATTTAAGGATAATTCCCTGATAATTAGATAAAGGATGTGAACCCAAAATAACAATGTGTCAACCTATGAGACACAGACTTCAATTAGTCTGCCAATATTTTAATGTATTTTAACTAATTGCACTTTCTAATCTATTTTATAACAGATGCTGTGACTGCATTCTCCCTGCACTGTCCCCACCTGGAAGTGATCTTTTAAAAAATGTTTCTTCCCACATTGAAACCTGTGTCCTTTCATGTTTCAGGTCAGGTTCTAAGTGCTCATGTCTCAGGTAGGGTAGTAATGAAGAGTTACTTGAGCGGAATGCCAGAATGCAAGTTTGGGATGAATGACAAGATTGTTATCGAGAAGCAAGGCAAAGGAACTGCTGATGAGAGTGCGAAAAGGTTAGGAATATGAAATCTTCGAGAACATTTAACTTGTAGTTCAAACTACCCATAGCAATAGAGGTTTTGTGTGGAAAGCTCTGCTCTTACTGACTGATTTAATCCCTTGTGAAATTTGATGGTAAGGTGGGTTTGAGAACTGTTTATTTTTATTGGGTAAATCCTGATGTCTTTTACCATCAGCATCCAATAAGATGTTTAATGTATGAACTTGACATATTACCCGAGAAGCTTCGCAATCAAATCCTGAAAAGTTTGGATATCTTTTGAAATGATATTGGTGCCTGTGCTAAACTTCGCAATGTGTGCGGTCCTAGTTCCATGCATCTCTGCCAAGAAGAGAAATCAATCAAATAATCAGCAATTGTGTAACCAATAGCTGAATAAATCAAAAATATGATTGGCTGTTTCTATTACATAGATCTGCTTACTTCTGGTCTTTTGATGTTTTCCATAATTGAAAGTATATTGAACTTGTATTGATCTAAAGCGTGATTTGGAGGAGCCCGTGTTGCACTGGGGTGGACAAAATTAAAAAATTTTAAACACAAGGTTATAGTCTATAACAGGTTTATTTGGAGGTACTAGTTGTCAAAGTGCTGCTGCTTCACCTGAAGAAGCAGCGCTTTGAAAGCTAGTGCCTCCAAATAAACCTGTTAGACTAGAACCTAGTGTTGTGATTTTTAACTTGATCTAAAATGAGAACAGAAGTTGTTGTAGAAATCTAGCAGGTTTGGTAGCATCTGTAGGATGAAAGCGGAGTTGATGCTTCAAGTCTGGTGACACTTCATCAGAACTGAAGAAGTTTGGAGAGTCACTGGACTTGAAGCATCAACTCTGATTTCACCCCGCAGTTGCTGATAGACCTGCTGAATTTCTACAGCACTTTCCTTTTTGTTTCAGATTTTTGACACCTGCAGATCTTTGTTTTATTTTTATGTTGATCCAGTACCTCTTCATGTTGGTAGCAGAAACTGATAACAAAATCGCTGGTCTTAATATGCAGTTGAGTGGCTGTATCTATTGAGTCAGCTAGCATCGTTGTCCAATAGAGTAACTTATGAATTAAGTTTGTCATCTTTAGCTCTGCAATGTAATGCTTTCACCTTTGTGCAAAGGGAGAGATCTGGCTATGATATTTAATTTTGTCCTTATTTGTACGAGATTATTTTATACTTATATTCCTGTCCTTTTTTTGTCTGCAGCGGTAAACAATCTATAGCAATTGATGACTGTACATTCCATCAATGTGTGCGGCTCAGCAAATTTGAATCTGAAAGGAGCATTAGTTTCATCCCACCAGATGGAGAATATGAACTTATGAGGTAAGTAGCCAGCAATGTGGAGAACAAAGAGGGCTGGTGAAAGCATGTGCAGGGAATAGCTTCAGATTTCAAAGGAATTTTCATGTTTGTACAGCTGATTCTAAGCATTTGACTGCTTTGGTACTGTAAATGAACACTGAAACTGGTCTGTTATAGAATTTCAAATTCTTGTAAGTAATTTGATAGATAAAACAATATAATTTTGTTTTCTCTTCCCATTGTACTCTACAAAATTTAGTTTGAACATTATAAGATATGTAGGTAAATTTGTTGACTTCCTCGTTGCTCCAGTTTAAACTAGGTCACTTAATAAACTGTCAGCATTAATTAGAATTGGAGTCATTATGTCACAAATTTAGGATATTCTGTCCTTTGGATTCATGCTGACTGTCTGTGGCTGTACTAGCCTTGCACAATTTCTTTAACCCTTTTAACCTTATGGTGGGCGGCACGGTGGCACAGTGGTTAGCACTGCTGCCTCACAGCGCCAGAGACCCGGGTTCAATTCCCGCCTCAGGCGACTGACTGTGTGGAGTTTGCATGTTCTCCCCGTGTCTGCGTGGGTTTCCTCTGGGTGCTCCGGTTTCCTCCCACAGTCCAAAGATGTGCAGGTCAGGTGAATTGGCCATGCTAGATTGCCCGTAGTGTTAGGTAAGGGATAAATGTAGGGGTATGGGTGAGTTGCGCTTCGGCGGGGTGGTGTGGACGTGTTGGGCCGAAGGGCCTGTTTCCACACTGTATGTAATCTAATCTAATCTTATTAGGCCCAACCCAACCTCTTACTATTTATGTGCATGTAGAACATTTTTTGTTACCTTAAAGTAATAATGGGATTTTAAAAATATGTAATTATGAAGAGAATAGCTAAGATAGAATCAGGGAGGTTGTTTCTCCTGGTGGGTGGAACTAAGAACTCTGGCATTGTTCTAAATCTGCTCCCCCTTACTTTGAGGCTGAGTTCGGGAAGAATTTCTTCGCCCAAGGGTTGTGAATCTGTGGAATTCTTTGCCTCGGTGAAGCAGTTGAGTCTATCTCGTTGAATGTTTAAAGGCAAAGATAGATTTTTGAAAAGCAAAGGAATTAAGGGATATGGTGAGCAGGGTGGGTAAGTGGGGCTGAGTCCACAAAATGCTCAACCATGATCTTAGTGAATGGCAAAGCAGGCTCTACAAGCCATCTGGCCTACTTCTGTTTATGTTCTGATGTTCAGAATTCAAGTGCCTGGTTAATTCCTACTTGAGTGCTATATAACTCAGGCAACCAGGCACATGCTTTATAAATACTGTTTAACAGCATCTCTGATAAAGTTAATATCATCATATGATGAAGTAGTGAGAATTTAAGTGACTTGACATTTAACATTAATCCAAAGAACCAAGAAAGATATGCAGCTGTTTCCTGAAAAATATCAGATTAAATAACATTCACTTTAATTAATAAAAGCTAACCTTACCACCCTAAAATTGAAGATTAGCATAGTTGTGTTCAGTTTGTAATCAGCATGTTGCTGGTAAGTATTGATATTGCCCTCTGAAATAAGCATTAGATATACAACTTGCCTAGTGAACTGACAAAAACAGTGCATTATTAATCGGTATAGAGAATTCAGTTCACCATAGGCAAAGTACATGCAAGGGTGACCATTTGGCTAATTTTCCTCTCTTGTGAGGATCAATGATTGTTTCACTACACCAGCAGTGATTTGTTCTGGCCTTAAAAGATCAAGCCACTAAATGGGTTGGTATTGCAAATAATGTTTTTGGAATGAGGGAAAAGCCATAATCCTGTTAAGACTTCGATAATTTATTGCCTTGAGGGCAGAGTCAAGAAGAGAAAACACTCTGCATTTATTTTCAACCAGTTTGTACAATATTGAATTGTTTTCTTGAGGTACCGAACCACTAAAGATATCATCCTGCCGTTCCGTGTGATCCCATTGGTCAGAGAAGTAGGTCGCACTAAACTTGAAGTGAAAGTTGTGATTAAATCAAATTTCAAACCATCCCTGCTGGCTCAGAAGATTGAGGTAAAGGATTTCCACACCGTGTTACTCTTTTCTTCATGTTTCCTTAGCTTTTTTGTGTATTGCCTTACAAGGTTTGAGGTTTTAGAGTTAATTGCACAAATTGATGTAATAACTTCAGCTCTCACATTAATCAAGAGAAACTTTGATCATTTTTTATTTTTCTGCAGTGCTCCAGCATTGTCTCAGGCTTCCTTACTACACCTGAGTGCATTACTTAAGTCAATGTTTGTAGGATTGTAGAAAGCACCACCCTCTAATGAAATGTTTAACTGAACTTTTTTATCTCATCTGGCTTTTCACAAAAGATCTCTGTATTCTAGCCATTTATCTCTTCATCGGTTCTAGTCACAATGATTTATGAAAGGTGTACCATTTGTGCCTGTACCTTCACAACCACAAGATTTGGCAAAGCACTTTACATCCATTGAAATATTCTTGAATTGTGGTCACTTTTAATTGTATGTAAAGCCACATGTAATTTCCAGGCAGCAGTTTAGACAAAAATGCTATTAGGATTTCTTCAATTATGTAGGTTAAAGAATTAATATTTGCCAGAGCACTGGGTATTGAGCATGGTATTTATTGTTTCAGTAGTCCAGGGCCAAGGCTTAACTGTTCAGCTAATGGAGGGCACTTCTGAAGATGCAGTGCTGCTCAGCTTTTACACTGGAATGTCACCTTGCATTACATACTGGAGTTGAAAGGCAGGCATGATAATAGTGAACTATGTGCAGCACCATATTGGTCATGTAGGTCTGCAGTTAGTGGCCGTCTGCTATTGCTGTTTGGTTACTGTGCTTGCTGACAGGGTAAGAACTACTAAACTGAAAATTTGATTTTGCTTTGAAATACCCTGAAAGTTGTTGAACAAATGCAACTATTTCTCTGTTATACGCTGTAGTCAAGAGTTCTTGTGAGATTTCATTCAACATTATTTTACCTTTTAGGAAGGTTGCCAAATTTTGGTGCCATGATTTACTGAAATGGTATCAGAAATGTGAAAGACAGCAGATTGTTATCCTTTAGAATAGAGACAAGTAAGGGGAGATTTACACGAGGCATTCATAATTAAGGGAGGTTGACAGAGTAATGGGCAATACAAGAATCCCTGTTGCCACTGGCAGAAAAATCAGTAACCAGAAGAGGCTGATTTAAGTTGGAAGAGATGTGGAGGAGAGTATGAGTATTTTTAAGCCTCAGTTGGAGAGCATATTTGGTTTATTCAGAGGATAATTTTGCTAGTATGTCATGCTTTTATGGGGTTTACACCACAGGTTACTATTGGGGTGTGATCTGAGTTTGATTTTCTGCTGAACAAAATGTTTCAGTAAAGCTACACTAATTATCTGACTTGAACAGCTGATATTCAATTGGTTAATGCTCTCACTTGAGAAGCAAATCTGACCTTGCTGTTGTAATCCTTCCTCTTTAATCCTGACTCTCTAGCGTTGAGCGAAGTGCACTGTTGTGATTTTGCTCAATCTCCATGTATGTTATTGGTTCAATATGTCGGCGGTCAGTTGGGAATCGGCATCTGCTAGAAAAGAGCTGTGTACAGTTTATTTCTTGGCAACTGTCTGGGTTTACAAATTGAGCCCATATTTCTGAGAGAGTGCCATTTTTATTTTGCCGACTCAGCAAGCTTCTGCATGCTGTCCTGAATGCTATTCTTTGTTTTACTGCTGCCTGATCAACTTTACCGTCAAGATCGATTTTGAGAAAAAATGTAGTTTGATTATTAATATTTACCCTTCTCGAACATTTAATTGAATTTTAAATATATGGAAGAGTGTATAGGCATGTAAGTTAGAAACAGTTGTAGGCCTTTTGGCGGCTCGAGTTTGCTCCATCATTTAATAAGACCATGGTTGATCTGACCTGAAATCCACATTCCTGCCTTCCTGATAGTTTTCTACCCTTCCTTGCCAAGATTCTGTTCACTCCTGCCTTCAAAATATTCCAAGGCTCTACTTCCACTGCATTTTTAAGGAAGGGTTCCAAAGACTTATGACCTTGTGCAAAAAATGTTTTCCTCATCATTGTCTCAAGTGGGTGAACATTATTTTTAAATCGTGACCATCTAGTTTTAGACTGTCCCACCAAAGAGCTGGGGTGTACAACGTTCTTTCCATGTCCATCCTGTCAAGTCTGTTCAGGATCTTCAGTTTGAATCAACTTGCTTCTACTCTTCTAAACTCCAGTGGATTCAAGCCTCGATGTCCTCCTTTTCCTCATAAGGCAACCCACCCTTCGTCTAGTAAACCTTCTCTGAATTGCTTCGCATAGTTTGCAGCCTTCCTTAAGTCTTGCATGTTTTGCCTCTGTTACCTTTTTTGCCTGAATTACTGGTTTTATGACGCTTGGATGGTAAACATAGCGGGTTTTAATCTGAACTGTCAACCTCGTTTCACCATCATCATACACCGACTAAACTCACCCCCCCACCCCCAAACTATAACGTAAGCTATCCACTGCACACTTCAACTCTGATGAAGAGACATCCATATTCGACACGTTAGTTCTCTCGCTCGCTCGCTCTCTCGCGCGCGCGCTCTCTTTCCATTGGCCAGCTACTCCCTCTCTCACTATCATTTTGTTTCCTGCCATGAAGACATGAGTTTCTCAGTTGGACACAGTCCCGTGCGCATTGGCCATTTCTGATCTGTTGAGTAATTTTTAGCAAGCTGTCTGATTGCCAGGAGGTGTACTAAAGTGGAATCTAATGCTGTTCCTTTCCAAAAATACGCACTGTTCACTGATCTGTGAGATTCCCTTAACCAGTGTCATGAATCTTGGCACTGGTGTTGAGGGGTTATTACACTGGGCTGAGTGGGTTGGGTAGCATACCTAGAACTTTTCTATTTTAGTGAGGTCCAGTTTACTCACTGACCAGCTGAGCCAATGAGGCAGTTCCAAAGAGCATCTACATTTAGAAGGAAAAATGCCATGGCAGTTTCATTGGAGTACATTGAAATAAGCTCGAGGATTGATCAGTAAAAAAAGGGGCTTCACGTTGCCTCTTTCAGAATCTATTACACTTCTAGTTTTCCCAGTTTTTGAGGATGGATCACAGAACTGAAAAATTACCTCTATCTTTCTCCATGGTTGCTGACAGACCTGCTGAGTATCTCCAACCTTTTCTATTATTTTTGGAACAAAGAACATAGAAAAGTACAGTATAGAACAGGCCCTTTGGCCCACGATTTTGTGCCGAGGATTAATCCTAATGTAAAATAAAAAAAACTTACTCTACGCACCCTTCAATTCACTGCTATCCATGTGCATGTGCAGCAGTCGCTTAAATATCCCTAATGACTCTGCTTCCGCTACCACCACTGGCAATGCATTCCATGAATTCACAGCTCTCTGTAAAGAACCTACCTCTGACTTCACCTTTAAACTTTTCTCCTAATATCTTAAAAATATGACCCCTCGTGCCAGTCAATCCTGCTCTGGGGAAAAGTCTCTGGCTATTGACTCTATCTATTCCTCTCATTACCTTGTGTACCTCGATCAGGTCACCTCTCTTCCTCCTCCTGTCCAGAGAGAAAAGTCCGAGCTTAGTCAACCTCTCTGCAGAAGGCAAGCCCTCCAGTCCAGGCATCATCCTGGTAAACCTTTGCACCCTCTCCAAAGCCTCTGTATCTTTCCTATAGTAGGGCGACCAGAACTGGTCACAGTGATCCAAGTGTGGTCTCACCAGGGACTTGTAGAGCTGTAGCAAAACCTCGCGGCTCTTAAACTTGATCCCCCTGTTAACGTGGTGGCAACTTTGAGGGATCTATGTATTTGCACACCCAGATACCTCTGTTCCTCCACACTACCAAGAATCCTGTCTTTAATCCCAAATTCAGCATTCGAGTTCGACCTTCCAAAATGCATCACTTTGCATTTATCTAGGTTGAACTCCATTTGCCATTTCTCATTTCTCAACCCAGGTCTGCATCCTGTCTATGTCACGCTGCAGCCTGCAATAGCCCTCAATACTATCAACGGCACCTCCAACTTTTGTGTTGTCTGCAAATTTACTAACCCACCCCCCAAATTTCTCATCTAAGTCATTTATAAAAACTACAAAGAGCAGAGGCCCAAGAACAGGGCCCTGCAGGACCTCCCTCAACACTGACCTCCAGGCAGTATTAGTTTGCATCTACAACCACTCTCTGCCTTCTGTCAGCTAACCAATTCTGAATCCAGATAGCCAAATCTCCCTGTGTCCCATACCTCCTGACTTTATGAATGAGCCTACCATGAGGAACCCTATCAAATGCCTGGCTGAAGTCCACATATACCACATCCACTGCTCGACCTTCGTTGCTAGAGAAGTGATTGCTGGGCCTCTTGCTGAGATATTTGTATCATCGATAGTCACAGGTGAGGTGAAGACTGGAAGTTGGCAAACGTGATGCCACTGTTTAGGGGTTTAGATAGGGTTGACCATGAGAACCTTTTTCCACGTATGGAGTCAGCTATTACGAGGGGGCATAGCTTTAAATTAGGGGGTGGTAGGTATAGGACAGATGTTAGGGGTAGATTCTTTACTCAGCGAGTCGTGAGTTCGTGGAATGCCCTGCCAGTAGCAGTGGTGGACTCTCCCTCTTTATGGGCATTTAAATGGGCATTGGATAGGCATATGGAGGATAGCGGGCTAGTGTAGGTTAGGTGGGCTTGGATCGGCACAACATCGAGGGCCAAAGGGCCTGTACTGCGCTGTATTTTTCTATGTTCTATGTTTAAGAAGGGTGGTAAGGACAAGCCAGGGAACTGTAAACCAGTGAGCCTGACCTCTGTGGTGGGCAAGTTGTTGGAGGGAATCCTGAGGGACAGGATGTACATGTATTTGGAAAGGCAAGGACTGGTTCGGGATAGTCAACATGGCTTTGTGTGTGGGAAATCATGTCTCACAAACTTGATTGAGTTTTTTGATGAAGTAACATAGAAGATTTGAGGGCAGAGCATTAGATGTGATCTGTATGGACTTCAGTAAGGCATTCAACAAGGTTCCCCATGGGAGACTGATTAGCAAGGTTTGATATCATTGAATACAGGGAGAACTAGCCATTTGGATACAGAACTGGCTCAAAGGTAGAAGACAGAGGGTGGTGGTGGAGGGTTGTTTTTCAGACTGGAGGCCTGTGACCAGTGGGACTACTGGGCCCTCTACTTTTTGTGATTTACATAAATTATTTGGATGCGAGCATAAGAGGTACAGTTAGTAAGTTTGCAGATGACACCAAAATTGGAGGTGTAGTGGACAGCGAAGAGGGTTACCTCAGATTTAAACAGGATCTTGACCAGATGGGCCAATTGGCTGAGAAGTGGCAGATGGAGTTTAATTCAGATAAATGTGAGCTGCTGCATTTTGGGAAAGCAAATCTTCGCAGGACGTATACACTTAATGGTAAGGTCCTAGGGAGTGTTGCTGAATAAAGAGACCTTGGAGCGCAGGTTCATAGCTCCTTGGCAGTGGAGTTGTAGGTAGATAGGATAGTGAAGAAGGCGTTTGGTATGCTTTCCTTTATTGGTCAGAGTATTGAGTACAGGAGTTGGGAGGTCATGTTGCGGCTGTACAGGACATTGGTTAGGACACAGTTGGAATATTGCATGCACTTCTGGTCTCCTTCCTATCGGAAAGAAGTTGTGAAACTTGAAATATTTACAAGGATGTTGCCAGGGTTGGAGGATCTGAGCTTCAGGGAGAGGCTGAACAGGCTGGGGCTGTTTTCCCTGGAGCGTCGGAGGTTGAGGGGTGACCTCATGGAGGTTTACAAAATTGAGGGGCATGGATAGGATAAATAGGCAGTCTTTTCCCTGGGGTTGGGGAGTCCAGAACTAGAGGGCATAGGTTTAGGGTGAGAGGGGAAAGATATAAAAGAGACCTAAGGGGCAACTTTTTCACGCAGAGGGTGGTACGTGTATGGAATTAGCTGCCAGAGGATGTGATGGAGGCTGGTACAATTGCAACATTTAAGAGGCATTTGGATGGGTATATGAATAGGAAGGGTTTGGAGGGATATGGGCCGGGTGCTGGTAGGTGGGACTAGATTGGGTTGATATCAGGTCGGCATGGACGGGTTGGACCGAATGGTCTGTTTCCATGCTGTACATCTCTCTGACTCTATGACCTGCCCTGTTACCACCTCAAAGAACTCTAAGATTTGTGAGGAATGATCTGCTCCTCACAAAGCCATGCTGACTGCCTTTAATCACACTATGCTTTTCCAAATAGTCATAAATCCTATCCCTCAGAATTCTTTCCAAAACTTTGACCACAGACGTAAGAGTGACTGGTCTGTAATTGCCAGGGATTTCCTTCTTGAAAAGAGGACCAACATTTGCCTCCTTCCAATCCTCCGGTATGACACTCGTGGAGAGTTAGGAGGCAAAGATCTTCACCAGAAAAGATTTTTGGTCAGTATTTGGGAGAAACAGTACACTATCTGGACAAAATTGAAATAATTTTTTTGTAGCTGAAATTCTTTAATTTAAAAAAAATCCTGCTGTGACCCGCTAGTTCAATTTCATTTTTCTCAAGAGCTCGCTCCCATTACAGAGAGAGTGAGTTTATACTGCTCTTTCATGGAAACAGATGATTTTTCTCTTGCCAACTTTTACAATGCTGAGCTTTGTTTGGAATCTTCTAGTTGGATCCGAAGTTTGCATGACATTCAAACATACCCCGAAGCTCTATGTTGTGCTTTTGATTAAATATACAACTGGAAGAAATTGAGGTTGTTGAGCCCAAACAGTAAATCTGGCTTAAAAAGCAATAATGCTAAATATATCAGCAGGTCTACCAACAGATGTCCATGTCAGGGTTACTGTTTTGAGCGTTAATTCTAATCAAGATCTCCGCTTGAAACTTCAGTCCTTCTGTTCTCCCTCTCGGTACTGACTGACCTGTTGTTCCATTTTCTGATGATTGGCAGGGAAGGATAGAACTAGAGCCTGATCTTTACGCACTTAAGCTTTTATTTGCATAGGTGCACATTATAAATGTGGGATTCTTTACCAGCTACCATAGTTTCTGTTCCTATTTAAAAGCAGTACTGACAATCTAGAGTTAACATTCACTTACTGGCATACCAGTGACCATAATTAATGTCAGAGACAAAAATAGAAATTGCTGGAAATGCTCAGCACGTTTGGCAGCATCTGTGGAGAGAAACCAGAGTTAAGGGTTCATCTGAGGAAGGGTTACTCAACCCTGGGTAATCTGCCTATTGGAGGGTTTCAAAGGGCTGAATGGCCTGCTTTCACACAACAGATTCTGTGATTTCTTTCTCCGTTTTAGAACTCTAAAGCAACTGACCCTCTCAGCACCTTCCCCACCTTTTAGGACCAGGCTTGACTTTAGGTTCAAATGTACTTCTCTCTCAGCTTTTGTGATTTGCTTTAAAGGTCTTGGCTTTTCCTATGCTTTCTGTGTGTACTTGGCTCTTGGTTTTTCTTTTTAACGATGATTCGGAGATGCCGGTGTTGGACTGGGGTGTACAAAGTTAAAAATCACACAACACCAGGTTATAGTCCAACAGGTTTAATTGGAAGCATACTAGCTTTCGGAGCGATGCTCCTTCATCAGGTGATTGTGTTACGATCAAGTCCTCCACAATCACCTGATGAAGGAGCGTCGCTCCGAAAGCTAGTGTGCTTCCAATTAAACCTGTTGGACTATAACCTGGTGTTGTGTGATTTTTAACTTTCTTTTTAACAGCTACTGCAGTACAAACCATCTTGTTCCTGAGGTCTGTCAGTCGGCAGTGAGAATTCTCTTCCCATGTCTCTTCAAACTTCTATCCACCAGAAAAACTTTGCAATAAAGCAGTTTTTAAAATGCTCCAAATGTATATACCAGTCAGATTCTCTAAAGAAAAAAGACAGATTGAGAATTCCGATTTGTCACATTTCAGCAGAAATGAAGGGTTCTGAGATTTTGCTGAATGTTACTCTAAAAATATCAGTGAATTTACAGGTATTGTCTAGCCTCATGTCTCTACCATTTTGTGTTCGTTTTCATTCTTCTCCTTTTCTCAGTTACAATTTTGCTTTACACGTTTTACTACTAATTTGTGTCATGACAAAGTACTACTGATGATGTACAATTTTAATACAAATGACCCATGTCTGTACTAGTTGGAAATTTTCAAGTCAGGTACCATCTGTTTAAAGATAGGACTAAGAGTTATAAGTGGTTGACTTTTGTCAAAGCTGGGAAAATGTTAGTGCAGCAGTAGGGAAGGTTGGGAGCAGAGCCAAAGGCAGAATCCATAGTAAAGTGGAAGCAGGAGAAATTAAATGATGAGAATTGATAGTGGAAGGCAAAAGGACAAGTAAAAAGACCAAAGGTGAGTCGTGAATTATCGCAGCTGAGTTAATATAGAGTTTAATTATCTGATCAATGATGGTAAACTTGATTCCACCCAGTGTAGCCCATGACTAGGAGTATATGATCATTTTTCTTAACCATGTCAGTTTACTGAATTTATTATTGCTGACTAGTTCTTCTGTATCCTGCAGGTGCGTATTCCAACCCCACTCAATACCAGTGGAGTACAGGTCATCTGCATGAAAGGGAAAGCAAAGTACAAGGCCAGTGAAAATGCAATTGTTTGGAAGTAAGTAACCTTTTAAAATGTGTTTAGATTTTCTTCCTGTCCATTGTACTGTAGTGCACTGCAGCAGTTACAAAATAGTTTACTGGGAGTTTCAGATAAAATTGAATTGTAAACCAATGTTACAATCCTTGTAGAGAACAAGAATTTTTTAAAGTAATATGAATATCAATGAACAGAACTACATAATTTTATGGCTTAAGATTTATTGTATTAACTAAACTCCGCATTAACCATATATTACTTAGTCGGCAACTAAAACAGAAAGCGTATTTTCACAATAAACTCAATGATACAGTTGAAAATCATGTGTAACATTTATACTAACTATCACCCTCTACTGCTAATTAGCCTTCTGATTACGCCCCAATTCCTCTGTGATTCAAAATGCTCTCTTTCTCCCTGCTGTTATGACAAGGTCAATTTCTGAGACTGAGACATAGCAAGGAGGTCCCAGTATCTTTTCCTTTTATCAATCAGTATTGCTCAAAGTCTACTGTTTATGTACTTTTCCTTCAGATTCTAGTGTCTATCATCATTTAATTCAAGCTGGATTTTTGTCTCTCAATTTGTGCAGTTATAATGCAAGTGAGAGTAAAATGAGAGTTGCAAATTTCTTGACACCTCACCAAATTGCAGTGCTGTTTGAATAAAATGATCATTTGAGGAGCTGTTTCATATGTGTCAAATGATCACAACTGCTGACTTTAAATGACTGTTTTTAGTCCATGGAAGCCTCTGGTATTAAATGTGAATATTGAACATTAATCACTGCCCTGCTCAGAAGTATCCTGGCAATAAGCCACTTGATTAGTTCTCCTTAGTATAATCAAACTGACTTCAAGCAGCAAGGTATTTTCTGTTGGCTCTTGGATCTTTATATCTCCATTGGCCCCACTTTTCAAACAGCATTCACTTAGTATTCTGTTGGTGGTAACACAAAAGGTAGTCTCTTTCCGGATCTCGCGATTGAGAGTCTTGAGTTTAACAAGACCAGCTGGTCTTACATTTTGACTATACAAAAGCTAGCACTTGTTTTGGGTTTTGGTCTGTGCTTGTGTCCTCTTGGCAACCAAATCACTAGCTTGTTCCTGGGTGATTTTCAATATAATTATTACCTGTATCAGAACCATTTTAAAATATCATACATTCACAGCCAATGAAAATACCAAATTTAGACGATAAATCTACAATAAATAATGATCAGTCACAGAACGGGTTAGACTTAGACCCACACTCCTCTGAAACTTGCCCAGCAGTTATGCAATGTAAGAACCAATGCTGTATATTTAAATTTCTGAACCTTAAGCCCTTTGAGCTCAATTAGAAGACAAATTTGTACTGTGCATGTGTGTTCACTGGGCACTGTACTAAGTCTCTTAAATGGAATATTAGCTTACCAGCATACTAAGAAACCTTCATTGCATCCTGAATTTTACCTCTGGTTCTTGGGATCAATGCACACACTTCATCATTTAGTCCCTCTCTTACAAAATTTTTCCCAAATATTTTAACTGCAATCTTGAATCAGTAATGGCAACCAGAATTGACAACGAGGATAATCCATTATGTTTGCTTTTTAACAATATTAGTGGAATTAAGCAGATACTAGATAGCTGTTGTACAGGTCCTTGGGGAAATATTCCTAATGTGCAAAACTCCTCTCATTCAGTACATTGCTCTGCATATACCCTTTGGCTTGGATTGGTTTTTTTTCTAACCTGTTTAAGAACAGTCTAAACTGGCAAAGTTTTTAGTTTTAAGCACATTCACATTCGTGGTGCTGTTTGATTGAAGCAGTCATATGCTCTGTGTAGTGATTCCTACAAACGAAAAGAGATCAGTATTGAATCATATGAAGCAACATTTAGTTGGAAGAGTTATTGATTGTTGCAGTGATAGCAACTCCACTTTTAAAATAGAAGTATTTAAAGAGAACTAATTCTTTTTAGAGTGAGCTAAACTATGAAGCCTGATATGTAAAACCAGTTCTGTCAAGGTCACTCTTGAGTTAGAGGAACTGGGTATTATGTAGACCATTAAGACTATCTGGATGCCTGAGCAAAGTCCACCATTGATTGAGTTGTGGCAAATGCTGTACCACAGCTTACATTTCTTCTGAAGGCTCTTTTGATGAAATGCTAATATCCCTACCTTTGAACCAGAAAGCCAAGTTCAAGCATCTGCTCCAGGGATGGGCCATAACACAACTAAACAGGTTTATTTAAAAAGTGCAGGAAACCTGCACTTTCCTACTCTATGCTGTATCTCTTGTTTCTTTATGTCCAAATGCCTGGCAATCACTGACTTGAATGAACTTGATGACCAAGTGTTTATAAGCATTTACAGCCCATCAATTATAGAATTCTGAAGGTTCACAATGTTTTGAAAAATTTTCTCCTATCTCAGCCGTAATAGCTAACCTTCTTACGAAGGCTTTTCCTCCTCTTTTGAGATACTTGAGCAATGTCCCACCATTTACACGTCTAAACCCCGAAAGGAGTTCAGTTTTATTTTGGGAGAGAGAATCTCTCATTCTTCTTAACTCGTTTCATAAAAGGGGCAGTTTACTTGACAACTTATCACAGGGTCATCTCCTCATCTCAGGAAGCATGATGAATCTTTTCTGTGAAACTTATTCCTATTCCTAAGTGAAGTTAACAAAACATCTACACAAAACTCAGGTTATAGTCAGTAATTGTAGTTAAATGCTAGCATAGGAATTACTTTCCTGCTTGCTTTACCAGCATGTTAACTTTATGATCCATGTACATGTTTGTCTGGATCCCTCTGGACATTGTTTTGAAAAATTGTGTTAAAATAGATAACTTCATATTTTTCTTCTATCCTACTCTGCTACATTCCTATCTGAGCATAGTCATAGAGATGTACAGCATGAAAACTGACCCTTCTGTCCAACCCATCCGTGCCGACCTGATATCCCAACCCAATCTAGTCCCACCTACCAGCACCCAGCCCATATACCTCCAAACCCTTTCTATTTATATACCCACCCAAATGCCTCTTAAATGTTGAAATTGTACCAGCCTCCACCACTACTTCTGGCAGCTCATTCCATACACGTACCGCCCTTGGTGTGAAAAGGTTGCCCCTTAGGTCTCTTTTATATCTTTCCACTCTCACCCTAAACCTATGCCCTCTAGTTCTGGACTCCCCGACCCCAGGGAAAAAACTTTGCCTATTTACCCTATCCATGCCCCTCATAATTTTGTAAACCTCCATGAGGTCACCCCTCAACCTCTGACGCTCCAGGGAAAACAGTCATAGCATGCACAAAACACTATATAGGACAAACAGGAAGACAGCTAACAATCCGCATACATGAACATCAACTAACCACGAAACGACATGACCAGCTATCCTTAGTAGCCACACACACAGACAACAAGCAACATGAATTCGACTGGGACAACACTACTATCATAGGGCAAGCCAGACAGAGAACAGCCAAGGAATTCCTTGAGGCATGGCAATCATCCACAAACTCCATCAACAAACACATCGACCTGGACCCAATATACCAACCACTACAGCGGACAGCTGAAACTGACAACCGGAAGCGGCAGGGACAGAGCACTATAAACACCGGAGGAAACATCAAAGAAGCGCTTCGCAGGAGGCTCCCAAGCACTGATGATGTCGCCTAGCCAGGGGACGAAACGTTTGCAACAAAAACTTCCAGCTCGGCGAACAGAACCACAACAACGAGCACCCGAGCTACAAATCTTCGCACAAACTTTGAAGTCATAGCCTGTTCAGCCTCTCCCTATAGCTCAAATCCTCCAACCCTGGCAAATCCTTGTAAATCTTTTCTGAACCCTTTCAAGTTTCACTACATCTTTCCGAAAGGAAGGAGACCACAATTGCACACAATATTTCAACAGTGGCCTAACCAGTGTCTTGTACAGGTGCAACATGACCTCCCAACTCCTGTACTCAATACTCTGACCAATAAAAGAAAGCATACCAAATGCTGCCTTCACTATCCTATCTACCTGCGACTCCACTTTCAAGGAGCTGTGAACCTGCACTCCAAGGTCTATTTGTTCAGCAACACTCCCTAGGACCTTACCATTAAGTGTATAAGTCCTGCTAAGATTTGCTTTCCCAAAATGCAGCACCTCGCATTTATCTGAATTAAACTCCATCTGCCACTTCTCAGTCCATTGGCCCATCTGGTCAAGATCCTGTTGTAATCTGAGGTAACTTTCTTTGCTGCATCTTTGCATTTGCAAATCAGTTTTCTTCACTTAATTTTATATCATCTTTTTCTTATACATTTTAGTCCCCTCATCCTGGTCATTGATATAGATTGTAATTAAACAAGGTCCCAGAATTGATCCTTGTGATGCCTCATTGGTTACAGTAAGTTGACTTGCAAATGACTTGTGTGTTCCTGCGCTGTTCTGGGTAAACCAATCTTCAATCTATACTGTTGTTACCCAATCCAGTGAGTCCTCATTTTGTTGCAGCCTCTTGTGCAACACTTAGTCAACAGAATGGAACCATCACTGTGCTAGTTATATTGTCACAAATTTTACAAGCAGGATTTCCTTGTCCATGTGGATTCATGATTTGTGTTTGAAAAATGTCTTTTATTGAATACCTGGCATTTCACCAATACCAATGTCATACCAACTGGCCTGTTTCTTGTGTTTTGTCACTCCTTCTCATTCTTGAAAGCAGGCTTATATTAGAACCTAAAGAATTCTGAAAGATACTTCTTTGTACAGTATTGGTAGTCAGATGGCTGAAGCCCTACATGATGAAAAATGTTGTCCTTTCTGATATCATAACTTAGATTTGGAAAACAGGAGGTTACCTTTCATTAATTCTCCTTCAATTATGCTTGCAGGATTAAACGAATGGCAGGAATGAAGGAATCTCAGATCAGTGCTGAGATAGAGCTTCTACCCACTAATGACAAAAAGAAATGGGCTCGTCCACCTATCTCCATGAACTTTGAGGCAAGTACAGTTATAACCTGCAGAGCACTGAAGTAATATATATTTTATTAATCTGATGCTAGAGATTTGTGTATCTTTACGGTGGCTCAGTGGTTAGCAAAGCTGCCTCACAGCACCAGGATCCCAGGTTCAATTCCCACCTCGGGTGACTGTCTGTGTGAAGTTTGCACATTCTCCCAGTATCTGCGTGGGTTTCCTCTGGGTGCTCCAGTTTCCTCCCACATTCCAAAAATATGCAGGTCAGGTGAATTGGCCATGCTAAATTGTCCATAGTTGTTAGGTGCCTTAGTCAGATTGGGGTGGGTTACACTTCGGAGGGCCTGTTTCCACACAGTAGGGAATCTAATCTAGTCATTTTCTCCCTTGTATTTTTCTTTAACCTTATAATTAAATCCCCTGTTCCTGTCTTTTAAAATGTAGGTTCCCTTCTGTGATTTTGTCCTGTGTTTCTACTTTGGGAAATTGAACACTCCTTTCTCAGTTATTCCCTTATGATTCGCTATCACTTCATAGAACTAGGATCAGGCCAACCAGTCACTACCCATTTCAATTCCCCCACTGGGTGGCACGGTGGCTCAGTAGTTAGCACTGCTGCCTCAGCGCCAAGGACCCAGGTTCGATTCCAGCCTCTGGCGACTGCAAATTCCACCCTGACATTCTCCCCGTGTCTGCTTGGGTTTCCTCTAGGTGCTCCCAGTCCAAAGATGTGCAGGTCAGGTGAATTGGCCATCCTAAATTGCCCATAGTGTTAGGTGCATTAGTCAGAGGGAAATAGATCTGGGTGGGTTACACTTCGGAGGGTCGGTGTGGACTTGTTGGGCCATAGGGCCTGTTTCCACACTGTAGGGAATCTAATCTAATCTAATCACTTTCCCCTCCGTGTCTATCCTTGGCTGCCTCCATTACTGCAGTGCAACAGACCACAAAGTTGGAGGAAGATGATCTCATCTTCCGCCTGAGCAGTCTACAGCCTGGAGGACTTAACCTTGAGTTCTCCAATTTCAAATAACCTTTCCACTTATCCTCTGGCTACCTTTCCAGTGCCACCTCCTTCCTTCTATTCCATCTCCTGCCATCTAGTTTTTGTCTTCCAACCTCCAGCCTCGTCCCATGTCCTCCCCACCTCCTTGGCCTGGCCTTATCTGTCCATCTTGCTTCCTACCGATCTGCTCCACCCTTCCCACAGACCTATCACAAGCTCGACCTGCATCTACCTATCACTATCCCATTTATCTTTCCCCAACCCCACTTCCCCATACTTGTTTCTGAGCTCCATTACCCCTCCCCCATGCTGATGAAGGGTCTTGACCCAAAACATCAATTTCTCCACCTCCTGATGTGCCATGTTCTTCCAGCCTCCTGTGTCTGCTTTGGATTCGAGCATCTACAGGTTTTTTGCCTCTAATCAGTCCTTCAGTCTGTTCTGTCATTTGTTTTGGCTATGTCTGATTTTAAGTCTCTGTCTGCCCTTGATTCTGTAACTTTGATTCTGTAACTTTGATACCCTTACTAACAAAGATCTCTGTTTGATATTTCTAATTTGACAGTCTTTTGAGGTAGAATGTTCCAGACTTCCACCACCTTTTATGTCCCGACTTTTCTGGCCTAGCCCCTAAATAAGGGCAGCACTGCTGCCTCACAGTGCTAGGGACCCGGGTTCAATTCCTGCCTTTGGCAACTGTCTGTGTGGAGTTTGCATATTCTCCCCATGTCTGCGTGGGTTTCCCCCGGGTGCTCCGGTTTCCCCCCTCAGTCCAAAGATGTGTAGGTCAGGTGAGTTGGCCGTGCTAAATTGCCCGTAGCGTTAGGTGTAAGGGAATGGGTCTGGGTGGATTGCTCTTCAGAGTGTCGGTGTGGATTTGTTGGGCCGAAGGGCCTGTTTCCACACTGTAGGGAATCTAATCTTTTTTTTTTTAAAAAAAAATGGGTTTTAAGTTCTGGTTATCCTGGTGGTTTCTACACTTATGTATTCTGTTTTTAATAAGTCCACCTTTTACTATTCTTCCTCGATTTTATAAAATGTTTTGATATTAGCTTCAATATACCTTTTTCCATATTTCCAGTTTCCTGCAAGATTTGGGTTTTGAAGTGTCACAGCTATCTGATGTAAATGTGTTCTTTGGTCAAAATGTGTATTTTTATACCATGTTTTATGTATTCGCTCTGTCCCATTATTCTGTGCAGGTCCCATTCGCTCCATCTGGACTGAAGGTGCGGTACCTTAAAGTGTTTGAGCCGAAGCTGAACTACAGCGATCATGATGTGATAAAATGGGTCCGGTACATTGGGCGAAGTGGCATCTATGAGACCAGATGCTGAAAGCAGGGTTTACCCATTCGCCCCCTGTGGCACCCACTGAAACACATCGGACTCTCTCTCTCTCCTTGTTGGTTGCTACATGGTGCACTTGACATTGCCTAGGAGATGGCAGGAGCCTCATTTATAGGGATGTGGTTGCACCACCGACAATGGGGATCCAGTCGATCCACAGTCCTGCTTTTGCCTCATTTTGGTTGATTTTTATTGTACTCTCATTGACAACGCCCAGCGTTCAAAGCAGCTCCTGTTCCATGTCCCACTTCACATTCACCTCATAAAATGTATTTTCCAACTATATATGCGTATTGTAGTTCCATAGAACATAGAATGTAACTGGACGTTCCTGGTAGAGATTGAACTGTGTACTGATAGCAATGTTGTAATGACTGTTCTGTGCAATCAAGAGGCACTGCTGGTCCTTCCTTCGAGCTGTGGTTGAATTGCCGAAGTGTCTTTTTTTAATTATTATTTCTTATGACCAAAAAATTCTTGTCAAAGTGTTGCTACTTGTTTTTGGTTAACGCAATGGTGAGAGAGAAAGAGAAAGAAAGCATCAGTTCACTGGCTGAGTTTTTGTTTTTTGCAAAATCTCAAGCAGCTTCTTTCAGAGATAGCAGGTAGGCAAGGGCTGTATTCGGAAGACAGCACCATAAGCTAGGACATCATGAATGATTAAAATCCAAAGTACTTGGGGAACAGCCCAAGGGTATTTCTACATGAAGGTAGCTGATTTGAGAGGAAAATATGTACTTTATCCATTTGAGAAATGATATGCTTGTATACATCTTGACTAATCCCACTATAATGACCAGGATCTTTATTCAGGAAGGACAATGTGAACCAGAGTGACTCAATTTTTTTAAAAGTTGGTTAATTGGCAGTCCCATCCAGTGTACGTGACATTTTCTCACTTTCCCTAATTGGTCACTCTGGTTTTCACTTGATTCCCCTCTCCGTGGAACTAATTGGTGCACATAACTTTACATTACAGCACGAGAGTTTGCATATTCCTACACAGGTCTACTAACAGTGGACCTGAGCTCTGTGAGAGAGATCATGGCGATTTCAGTCAGTCGATCACCTAACCCTGCACCAATTTTAGAGAAAGGATGTGTTACAAGGACAAGTGTGGAAGACTCTCGCCTGTAAATCCTTTTGCTCAATGGTGTGATCGCTCTTTGGCAACTTTTGTGATCGTCCAGTTAATATTAATAAACCATACACAATCAGTGCAGGTTGTTTTTATTTTAAAATTTAAATTGTGAAATTATTTACATTATCTCTCTACTCAAAAGTAAACATCAGTGCCTCATTTTGCAAAGTCACCCTGCAAGCTATCCTCTTTGCATTTCAGTTATCTGAAGACTTCAGGATTTTGTGACTCAGGGAATATGGAGTAGAAAGGAGGAGGACTTGAGATGTATATCTGTCACAGAATCCTGACAGTGTGGAAGCAGGCCATTCAACCCACCAAGTCTACATTGATCCTCTAAAGAGCATCCCACCCAAACACACCCCCCTACCCTATCCCTGTAACCCTGCATTTACCTATGGCTAATCCACCGAAACCCCACAATGTTTGGACTGTGGCAGGAAACTAGAGCATCCAGATAAAACCCACTCAGATAATGTGCAAACTCCAAACAATCACCCAAGGCTGGAATAGAATCCAGATCCCTGCCACTGTGAGGCAGCAGTGCTAACCTCTGAGCCAATGTCGTAAGAATTGATTGAACAGTAAAAATTCATGAATCCTGGGACATCTCTCCTGCTTCCCATCAATCCTACATAAAGGCACTTGGAAACTTTGGCAAATTGAAAGGAGTTTTATTGACTATATTTTGCCATTTAAAGCTTTGTTTTCTGCTCAACTGAGTATTGACTAAACGTCAGCTAAGGACAATTGCTGGTGGTGGCATGCATCACAAATGAGCCTTGATCCTGTCTTTTCCCCATTTTGTCATGTTTTCTTTACATTGAGATTTCTGCCTTATCATCCTCCCTAAATCTCTGCTCCCGTGTGTGCAAATATAGCAGTTTTGAAGGAAATGCTGGGACAAATGGTTTAGCCACTCACCACCTGATCTGGTTAGACCACTTAAAAATGCTCTTGGTCCTGGTTTCATCTGCTGGAAATGCTTGGGCTATATTATAATGCTAAGAAAACCCTTGTTATTTTTATTTTCTGTACTGCAGATCACCTCATTAAACGTCTTCCCTGCATCTTCATCTCTGAATTTGAAGTTCATGGACCGATTTGTTGCGAAGATGCAGACAATCTGATCAACTGCTTTTGCATCCCTCACTTCTGCTTAGCTAGACTTTTAATGCTTTCCCTGTACAATGCTGAAGTTTTGGTTTCATGAAGAAATAGAAGCAGGCTATTCAGCTAAATGATTGCAGTTTCTGGATTAGCGGTGCTGGAAGAGCACAGTAGTTCAGGCAGCATCTGAGGAGCAGTAAAATCGACCTTTTGGGCAAAGCCCTTACCCGAAATGTTGATTTTACTGCTCCTTGGATGTTGCCTGAACTGCTGTGCTCTTCCAGCACCACTAATCCAGAATCTGGTTTCCAGCATCTGCAGTCATTGTTTTTACTTAAATGATTGCAGTGTTCTGCTTTGCTGTCAAACCATTTTTCTGTCCTAAAACATATCCCATAATATATTTAATATTTAGAAATAGAGTATATTCCAAACAAATCAATGACTGAGCCTTTATAGCATTCTGGGCTAGAGAATTCTCTCCCCTGTGACCTCTGAGCACACTTTGCTCATGAGAATTGTTGCACGTTATCTTGGTCCTCTTTGCAATAAACAGTCAATCATCTAACTTCCCTGACCCAGCAATTAATTTAGCTGATGTGTGAATGGTGTTCCCTTCATACCCTGCTGTAATTTTAAATCTGCCAAAGTCACCCCATTCAAGAGAAGCACATGTGCTTGATCCTATTGTCTTGGTAAATTACTGCCCTATTTTCAAATTCCCATAAGGTGCAAGAGCAGAAATCAGCCATTTGGCCGGAGTGTCCCACAATTCAATGAAATCATGGATGGCCTTGTAATTCTCCACCTGTCTACCTTCTATCAATAGCTCATAGATTCTCTTCATAATTAAAAATCTATTTCAGCCTTGAATATACTTAATGAACTAGCCTCAGCCCTCTGTGATAAAGAATTCTACAGTTTCACTACCTTCAGAAAAAAATCCTGTCTCTGAAATAGGCAACTCTTTACTCGGGTTGTGTCCTCTGGTTCTAGACTCCCATAAGGGAAAGCAATCTCCACATTTGCCAATTCATGCCTGCTAAGAATCCTATCCATCTTAATATATATATCTCCATCCCTATGCACTCTTCAAAAGCAACCTTGAACGTGATACATCCATAAAATCTAGGGACATCGGCACACATTTTAATTGACAGATCTGCATCCTAATTCTAACCTATTGCACGTACAAATTTTAATTGCTAGACCATTGGCTGTGCCTTTATTGACTAGACTCAAGCTTCGGAATAATCTTCCCTATTAATAATCCCACCCCCTTCACTGCTGTCTAAAATCTACTGTTTTTAGGCAAATCTTATGTGGTTTGGTGACATATTTAGTTTTATAATGGACCTATGCAAAGTCTTGGGCCATTTCGTGACACTATGGTAATCCAGCTCACTGACAAAACTGTTGAGCAATGTGTTTTCTTTAAACTTCAAAATGTCAGATCTAGGTCTTCTAATAGTCAGATGTCCTGAATCTCTCTGCCTTACTACCCTCCTGTGTGATGCTTTTAAATATTTTGATATCCAAATTTCATCTCCACTGCTGGAAAGTCTTGCATAGCTTCGCAACAAATTTTATAAAAGTTGGACCATGAAGATGTTTTCCTTTTTAAAGGTGCTGTATAAATACAAATGTTATTGCTGTCATACTTAGGTAACAGTTTAGTGAACAATTAAAATTAAATGTCAAGGGTCATATGATAAAAGCTGAAAGGAATGAATATAAATATGGGCTATGTGAAGCTAAAATTGATTGAGAAATTGTGAAAACAAACAAAAAGTATCTTACAGGTACAAGTAATTCTTGGATAACGTGCACTCCCAGTAGCATGATAGAACATTAGAGCGTAGTACAGTTCCTTTGGCCCTCGATGTTGTGCCGACCTGCAAAATTAATCTGATGCCCATCTAACCCACACCGTTCCATTATTATTATCCATATGTGTGTCCAATGCCTGTTTAAATGCTTTTAACGTCGGTGAGTCTACTACTGTTGCACGCTCCTACTACTTTCTAAGTAAAGAAACTACCCCTAATATCTCTCCTAAATCTATCACCCCTCAATTTAAAGCAACGTCTCCTTGTGTTGGCCTTCACCATCTGAGGAAAAAGGCTCTCACTGTCCACCCTATCTAACCTCGCAACCACCTCTCCAACAAAAACAGCCTCCGTTCCCTTCGCCTTTCCTTGTAAGACCTTCCTTCCATACCAGGCAACATCCTAGTAAATCTTTGAACCCTTTCCAAAGCTTCCACATCCTCCCTATAAAGCGGTGACCAGAACTGCCTGCAGTACTCCAGATGCGGCCTTACCAGTGTCTTGTACAGCTGAAGCATAACCTTGTGGCTTTGAAACTCAATTCACCAATAAATGCCAACACACCATATGCCTCCTTAACAACCCTATCAACTTGGGTGGCAACTTTCAGGGATTTATGCACCTGGACAGAAAGATCTCTCTGTTCATCTACACTGCCAAGAATTTTACCATTAGCTCGATACTCTGCATTCCTTCTGTATTCACTCTTCCAAAGTGAACTACCTTGCACATTTCCCCATTAAACTCCATTTGCAAATTTTCAGCCCAGTTCTGCATCTTATCTATGTCCTTCTGTAACCCACAACATCCTTCAACACTATCCACAACTCTGTCTACCTTAGTGTCATCTGCTAATTTACCAACCTATCCCTATGTCCTCATCCAGGTCATTTATAAAAATGACAAACAGCAGTGGCCCCAAAACAGATTCTTGCGGCACACCACTGGTCACTGAGCTCCAGGATGAACATTTCCCATCAACCACCACTCTGTCCTCTTTCAGCTAGCCAATTTCTGATCCAAACCACTAAATCACCTTCAATCCCAAAACTCCTTATTTTGTGCAATGCCATACCATGTGGAACCTTATCAAATATCTTATTGAAGTCCATATACAGCACATCAACCACCTTACCTTTATCCACCTGTTTTGTCACCTTCTCAAAGAACTCAATATGGTTAGTGAGGCACGACCTACCCTTTACAAATCTGTGTTGACTATCCCTAATCAAATTATTCCTTTCCAGATGATTATAAATCCTAACTCTCATAACCTTTTCCAACACCTTACCCACAACCGAAGTAAGGCTCACTGACCTATAATTACCAGGGTTGTCCTGACTCCCCTTCTTAAACAAGGGAACAACATTTGCTATCCTCCAGTCTTCTGGCACTACTCCTGTTGACAATGACAACATAAAGATTGAAGCCAAAGGGTTTGCAATCCTCCCTGGCTTCCCAGAGAATCCAAGGATAAATCCCATCAGGCCCAAGGGTCTTATCTATTTTCAGATCTTCCAAAATTGCTAACATCTCTTTGTCAACCTCAATCCCATTTAATCTTGTAACCTGTATCTCAGTATTCTCACTAACATTGCCCTTTTCCAATGTGAATACTGATGAAAAGTATTCATTAAGCACTTCCTCCATGACCTCAAATTCCACACACAACCTTCCACTACTATTTTTGGTTGGCCCTAATCTTACTCTAGTCATACCCTCGTCATTCTTTTATTCCTGATATACCTATAGAAAACCTTGGGGTTTTTCTTGATCCTATCCGCCAACAACTTCTCACGTCCCCACTTCTTAGCCCTCACTTTCGAAGATTTGCTTATAAAGTTGCTGAAGAGTTAAGGAACGATATTTTCAAAATGCTTAGCTCTGCAACAGCGTGTTTCCAGTGGTGATCGTTTCGCACAATTCATTCTGTGCATGCACCAATGTCAACTGCCAATAGAGCAGCTTTCTGTGAGAGGCATTGTATAGAGAGCAGTTTCCTGTGAAAGGTACACTACTCCCAGATTATTGCTTTTTTTCAGAAAAAGTGGAGGGGCATAGTAACAGGAATGTTAGCAAGAGCATCTGGTGATAAAAATTGTGGGTGGTGAACTCAAAAAGGAAGGCTATAACCCTAGAAGAGAAGCTAGATATTATAAAGTATTTTGAGTGTAAGGAAAGAATATGTGATATATTTCACTTAACAGGAATGAGGGAGTCTATCTAATGTACAATGAACCTCTATCCCTGCTTTTAAAAAATATTGTTAATGTGCTGTGTAAAATTTACTTTTGTTTCATTGATAAATTTGATTTATACCTTCATTCAGGTGCTATACTTTGTGTTAGATGTTTGGGTGATTTTTGAGCGATTGTGAGTGATATTTCTTGTTGGTTTGCACCTAATCTCACTTTACCCCTGATTTATATTAAGCGATTTTCTATTAAGTGAGATTTTGCTGGAACACAACGATGACATTTAGAAGAATTACTTGTATCAGTTTTTTTCAGAAAGGTACCAGTGTAGAAACACATAAAAGTGGTGCAGGAATAGGCTATTTAGCTCTTTGAGCCCACACCACCATTCCGTATGATCATGCAATCTCAGTATCCCATTCCCACTTTCTCTCCGTACCCCTTGATTCCTTTCATTACAAGGGCCATGGACTGGCCCCATCAGATTCCTGTGGGAGAGCATTCAACAGGTTCACAACTCTGAGTGAAGAAATCCTTCCTCGACTCAAGCCTGAATGACTTACCTCTTATTCTTAGACTGGGGCCTCTTGTTCTGGAACTTCCCCATCATCGGGAACATTCTTCTCACATCTAGCCTGCCCAGTTCCATCAGGATTTTATATCAGACTCCTCTAACTCCTAATCTATCATCATTAACATTTCCTGTTGCTTTCTTTCCTCATGCTTATCGAGCTTCTGTTACAAATGTATTTATGCCAGTTATCTTAATTGCTGTACATTCTCATCATTATAAGATGTGGAATGAGGTTAAATATGGCAGATGCAATTCAACGTCAGATCAAGAAATGCATTTTGTAAATAAACAGTAATTACAGGCTAGAAATTTGGGCCTGTGGCAGAAGAGTAGAAACGTCTGAGACACAGCACCTCAGATTGACAGTTTTATTTTAACAAGAGCTAATAGTTTACTATGGGGTCTAGAATATATAGTGAAGAATTGATGAGCCTGTAGAAAAATTTTAACAGATTGGTTGAATTATTGTGTCAGGAATTGGGTTTCACGTTAATGGAGGTGGATTGAGGCTTCAGGGAGGAGACACTTGTGATATGTCACTTATTAAGAAGAAATACAAAACCGAAATTGTCAAATATGGTCTG